>NW_019392948.1:42624-82624 GCF_000648675.2 Cimex lectularius | reverse complement strand
AATAACAAAGATATTCTCACAAATTCTAGCCCACCCTTAAAAGTGGTTTTCCTTTCACATGATTCTACAGAATAAACATTTCAAACTTTACAAATGATTTATTGTTCATTACTTTTCGAAACACCCATTTTGTCTTTTAAGGAAAAGTAAAGCATTACTTCGTAATTTTCTGTTGAACAAAATTTGATATAAAAATCATGTCGTGTTGTATTTTTTAAATATTTGAACCATATAACTGTATTTTCTTTACATGAAATTTCTTGAAATTTGACAATCTATGAACTGTTTATTTTTCTAATTTGGACGATTTGGTTTTGACTATACAAATATATTTACTATCTAACACCTTGTAATGTATTTTACATTAAACGAAAAAATTATTTGGTTGTTACCGATCATCGTGGTCTGCGAATTCTTAATGTATTGATTATTTATTGTTAGTTATGGTTATGGTTAGTTATGTATTGGAAATTTGCCATCTTTAGTGTTGGTTCTATGTACTTTCTGAGAGGGCTATAATGACTTAGTAAGTTACTGGGTATCGGTGAATCTTTTTTTGTCGATGCCTTTGCCGTATTAATTTTTTTCGGGTAGCCCTAATGAAAGTCGGTTTTTTTTTGTAATTTGTGCAGTGTTTTGAATGGGTTAAATGGTGTATGTTTGGTTGTTAATTTATGATTTTTTTACTGCTAAATGTCCTATGTTTGTGTATATCTTACAATTACAGTTTTATAAATTTTCAATTAATACTTTTTGTACGTAATCTATTGATTTCATTTTTATTTGTATTGTATTTGTATTATAATTGGTCAAGCGGATCACGAAAAATAGAGAATTTATTTGCATTGTTGATTGCCCATTATTATTTTCTATAAGATGAGTCATGTAGTTTTATTTACCATCATCGTCCCTCAATATATTTTTAAATTTGTTTTTATCTTTTGTACTACCTGTTTGATTTATTTCTCTCCGAATTTGCATGTTATGTCATATATGTATATTACTTTTGTTAAGTGGGTCGGTTTTGCCAATGTTTGATCTTAGTAGATTTCTGGTTGTGTCTGTTAATGTTGTTTTATTTTTAATGTCTTATTTGTTAAATATTCGTAATTCAGACAATTTTTATGGAATATGGTCGAAATAGTTTCTGTTTGTTTTTTATTTTGTTGATTATGTTTGTTAGGCATTATTGTGCTTATGACTTTTTTTTTTGTTCGTTTTCGTAGTTCTATTTAGTAAGTGGTTCTGTTTTTAGTCTGTCAGTTATGTATTTTAGTGCAGTCAATTTGTTTCACTGGGGGGTGAAATGAGACGGGTTGTATGATGCTATGAATATTTGGTTTTCTGCTTGATCGACTGGTAGTTAGTTGTCAGTATTAGTAGATGTTTGGACTAAAACATTTCTAATATCATTGTTTTTTTGTTTTGTCGTAAATTGTAAGTTTTTGTGTTAAAAGGTTTATGATGTTGATGTTGTTGTTGACGTCTATTGTAGGGAATATGTCAACAATGTAATATATTAGGTTGATGTTGTTTTTTGAACAGTTGTGTGTTAGTATTTCTCTTCAAACTTTTGAAAAAAAAAAAAAAAAACAATTTCTGGTGTGTGGCTAAAGATGTTAGAAATAGTTGAAGTAGGGAGAGTGTTCGTGATCCGGTTTAATTATGAAAGGATGGTTCTACTCACAGAATTCTGAAAGTAGAACCATCCTTTACATTTTAAGATAATGGTGTTTTGTTCGATCAGTATTTTCTTCATAATTGTGCGCATTCATTCTCCCAGTTTTGCAGTGAATGTCGTACTGTCCGTCGACGTTGATAGTTATAAGATTGTTGGTCAAATAAATATTTGTTTGGTGATAATTCTAATTTGTATGTCTTTGATGTTGGTAATTACGTCTGTTGACATTTTTATGTATGTGTTAATTTTGTAAGTTTTCATATTTGGCTGGTAAAAAAAATAATAATGTAATAGAATTTAAAATAGTTACAAAGCTTTAATCAACATCAGAAAAATATAATTATTTGGTGTAAATTAAAAGATTAACTGTTATAAATTTTTCCAATATCATTTAATAGTATTTCCCATCGTAATGATGAATAAAATAGCAAACTAAGAATTTAGGAACGTAGAATCATTTTGGAAATGCAAAACATCTTAGAGACTAACGATTTTATTTTTATCACAATAGAAATTTAATTAATTTAATTCAATTATTATTATGGTGAATTCTTTGTTCATTTTGTGCAAATTAAATATGAATAGAATTTACGCTATCTATGATAAATACTTTTTATATAGATATAGTTTTTGTTCTTCTATACTATATCCTTGTTATTTATTAATATGATTATACATGCTACATTATCAAACAACTTGTACGTTCAAAAGTTAGTAAAAGGTTAAATTATTAATGTTAAAGAACAAATATTTTATAAAAATATTAATTATTTACAAACATCTAAGAAAAATATTAATTAGTTTTGTTTGTTTTGTATTTCTACGATTTGTTATATAGAAACATTTAATTGAAACTTCCTTTTTTGAACGATTAATATTTTTTAAAATAAAAAATATATTAATACAGTTAAATGTACGTAATAATCTGCGATGCAAACACAATTAATAAAATGTGATGAAGTGCTTGTATTAAGTAGTTTGACAAAGTTCCAGTAAGTACAACTTGTTTTATTGACTTAGCCGTCTGGTGTGCTCGTCAGACATTCCAGATGTTAATTTACGGAGATCAAAGTGAATCTCCTTCAACGAACCGGTGTATTTATTATTTTAAATAAATCACAAGATGTTTAAAGCAGTAAAGAATAATTGGAGGAAAGGTTAAAAACGTTCAGTGATACAATATAAATGATAATTGCCAGTTTGATCAATCCGCCGTTTTAAAGAACACTACTATATGTTTATCCAAGAAAATAAGATAACCGTTATATTTGTCCCGATAAGTATTGAATTTATTGGATATTAACATATATATATATATATATATATATATATGATGTAACGCAATTACGTATAGTGTTTCCAGTCGCTATAAATTCGGCTGAACCTTGCTCCCCTCTTTTCTACGAAGCGGCCACTTGGCGGTGTGAGAGTTTAAGCTTGTGATGTATGGACTTTTAAACAACTTTTTCCCCTTTGCCGGCCGGCAAATACTCATTTTTTCCAATACACCGATAGCAATTTATGTTTGGTGTAGTTCAACAAACACATTCTCGGAGGGACGAATGAAGGAGATCTCGTTTTCACCAGGAAATGAATATTAATGATTCACACGTGTACATTTTTTTGTAAATTAGGTTTCTTGATACGGTGTAAACTTTTGATTTCTTTCAAATTATACATCGGACAAATATTAACAAATTGTGTACGCAGAAATGAAGACTTAATATTAAACAATTATCCAAATTATATTCTAATTCTAATTACTTTCATATTAATATAACCGTGCTTATTAAAATTAGAAAATAATAGGAAAAGGTAACTATTTTCTGCTTTCTCCAATAAGTCAAAACCTTCAATATAATTAGGTTTGTTTAGGGATATTGTTTATTTATAATTATTCTCTCAGTAAAGCAAGCAATATAAGATAATTTCTGCCTAAAATGCCTCTTTTTAACCAAGTTCTTTTTAACCAAGTCAAATAAAAAAATGTTATTTCTTGCGTCGATATTTTGCCATCGATACTAGTTTTTTTAATGGACCGCCACTAAGGCCGAGTGATAATTCATTATTTGCTACTCTAGCAGATCTGGATTCGAATCCCAGCATAGTCCATGTAACTCTGATTGTTAATAATATTTATTCATTTATTACATAGTTCTAACAGGGACGCAGAACAATCAAAATATAATAATATCAATAAAAACATTAGGTGAAAACCGTTAAAAACAAGTTTACTTAGTTTTACTTTTTGTACGTAGTCTATTGATTTTATGTTTTTTGTATTGTTGAGTGAGTGATCGTGATTGTTTTCTATAAGATGAGTCATGTAGTTATATTTAGCATCATTGTCCCTCAATGTTTTTATGTTTGGTGAGGTTCAACAAACACATTCTTGGAGCGGAGAATAAAGGAGATCTCGTTTCATCATGAAATGAATATATGAATATTAATGATTCACACGTGTACATTTTTACAATAACAAATTGTGTACGCACAAAAAAAGATTTAATTTTAATCAATTATCCAAATTATATTATAATTCTAATAACTTTCATAACCGGCCTTATTAAAATTAGAAAATAATAGCAAAAGGTAACTATTTTCTCCTTTCTCCAATACGTCAAAACCCTTAATATAATTAGGTTTATTTTGGTACATTGTTTATTCATAATTATTCACTCGATAAAGCAAGGAATATAAGATAATTTCTGTTTAAAATACCTGTTTTAATCAGGAGCTATTCAGTCATATAAAAAATCGATTTTTCTCGCGTCGATATTTTGCCATCGATAATAGTTTTTTTTTAAATAGACCGCCACCAAGGCCGAGTGATAACTCATTATTTGCTACTCTAGTAGATCTGGATTCGAAGTTTATTTAGTTTTACTTTTTGTACGTAGTCTATTGATTTCGTTTATTTGAATTGTTGAGTGATCATGATTGTTTTCTATATAAGATGCGTCATATAGTTACTTTTACCATCATTGTCCCTCAATGTTTTTTATGTTTGGTGAGGTTCAACGAACACATTCTCGGAGAGGTGAATGAAGGAGATCTCATTTCACACGAAATGAATATATGAATATTAATGATTCACACATGTACATTTTTTTAAATAGGGCTTCTAGGTACAGTGTAAACTTTTGATTTATTTTAAATTATACATATTGGACAAATATTAACATATTGTGTACGCACAAATAAAGACTTATTTTTTTACAATTATCCAAATTATATTTTAATTCTAATAACTTTCATACTAATATATCCTTGTTTATTAAAATTAAAAAATAATAGCAAAATGTAACTATTTTCTGCTTTCTCCAATAAGCCCAAACCCTTAATATAATTAGGTTGTTTTGGTACATTGTTTATTCATAATTATTTTCTTGATAAAGCAAACAATATAAAGTAATTTATGCCAAAATGCCTCTTTTTAACCAGGAGCTACACAGTATAATAAAAAAAAACAAAAAAACAATTTTTCTCGCGTCGATATTTAGCCATCGATAATAGTTTTTTTTCTTTTTTTTTAATGGAACGCTACCACGGTCGAGTAATAACTCATTATTTGCTACTCTAGCGGATCTAGATTCGAATCCCAGCATAGCTCATGTGACTCTGATTGGTAATAATATTTATTCATTTATTACATAGTTCTAACAGAGACGCAGCCCCGAAACAGAACAGGCAAAATATAATAACATCAATAAAAACATTAGGTGAAAACCGTTAAAAACAAGTTAACAAGCATGACCAAATTGAAAACATACAAATGAAGGGAAATCAAAAATTACAATTCACAGCGGATCAATGCACGACACATTCAAAATACGGGTAATTCTATAAACACGTATCGTGGGTGTGAAAAACTAATACACCAAAAATGTCGTAATTATATTAAAGTTAATAAAAATTAAGTTATGTCTATCCATTTTAAAAGGATTGAGTAATAAAAAAGAAAAACATAATCTTTTTCTGAAAGGTATTGGTTGAAATGAAAAAGGTAGTGTGACGAGCGGGATTCGAACCCACGACCTTCGGCTATGTTCAACCAATACCTTTCATAAAAAGATTAATTAATTGAAAGAAGTTATTTGGTCAATCAGACCACGAAATGTAATTGATTTAATAAGTAAAACGAAGTATATCTTCACGAAAGCTCTCCGTGACTATTTCATGTGTCGCCGAGAATCGGATCCTGATTATACGACATTTGAAAATTGGTAAAAAGGAAAGAAAATTCGAAAGGTAGGTTGTGATGGGGAGTTGGTGTCCGAGTTATTACTGTAGCTCAAGTGGTTAGTGCAGCGGCGAAGGTCGTCGGTTCGAATCCCACTCGTGATTTTGAGCCTTTTCATTTCAACCAATACAATTCATAAAAAGATTAATTAAGTGAAAGTAGGATATGATATTAAATTGATTATTAATTATGTACATTCGAATTCGTTAATTTTTATAAAATGTTAAAATATTAATATGCTGGTAATGTTTTTGTAATACCAAAAGTTCTTTCCATTTTACTCTGGGCTCTCTTAACATGAGAGCTATTCAGCCCACCACTTGGCAGACGTTTTTATCGATGCAAATGTTGTTTTAATGATCGTTTTTACGGTTTTCAGGATCTAGTTGCGATGTGAAGCTGAGCAGCGAGGTGACAATTAACGGGAGCATCACATCGCCAGGATTTCCAGGACATTATCCTCCGGGTACTTCCTGCCAGTACGAATTCACAGCGACTGGGAGGCAAAGAGTTCAGTTGGTATTCACTGATTTTTCCCTTTTCATGCCAGCGCAACAGCCTAAAGAGTGAGTATAATCTCGTTTGCAAAATGATAGTAATAACATAATGATAATACGTTAGTCGATGTTAAGGGAATACTCAATCATTATTGTTGAAAAATCTCGTAAAAATTTGACCGTTGAATAAATTGTCAGAAAATAGGACCGTTTAAGTAAACAAGACTAAAGACCAGATTCCCGTGCATTGGCAACTTTTATTTGCAAAATTTGAATAATACTGGAAATAATATTATTTTGATGGTACTCTCACTTTGCCGTCACCACCACGTTGAGCCTATTACTTCTCCTAGTGCACTGGCAATTCCAGGTTTTGTAATTTACGATAAATTACCGTCAGGTTTTGTGAATCACCTACCTCGGCGTGGAAGAACGGGTTCAGACCTCGGTGATTTCCTTCCAGCCATCGGTGTTGGGCAATCAGGTCCTAGATCCAAACCCATTCACTCTCTCATCAATCATTTTCTTATTTGTATACCATTCACTAATTTAGGGTGGTGGAGTACTCTTGGTTTGATATTCCTACATCACCCTTTACACCTATTATATAACAAATCTAATTGAAAGTCGACGGGTACTAAATATTCTGTACTAAACATACACGCTAATAAATATATTTACTCTCAACACCCCCTGAGGCACAGAAAAATATCACGAACATACGGATTAAAACAAACCTCTTTCTTCGAAGAATTGGAATGTTAGAGTAATATTCAATAAAAGCAAGGAAAATTTTACTGTGTTCAATTGAAATATAACGGAAAGAATTCTTTAATTGCAATTTCGATTGTTTCACAAAGAAGTAAATGTTTAGCCAAAAATGTATAGTACGGTAGCGCATATAATTAAAAGAGAAATACTAACGTTAATAATACTAGGTAGTAATTCATAAATGCAAATTAAATTATCATTATAAATAATTTCGAATTTTCCATGCCTTATTTTGTAATATTATTATTTTCACATAAATGAATTTCGTGTGTAATATATTGCATCGCTTAAATTTCGATGCTAGCGTGTGTAATATATTTTAGCTCAGATTTAACAAATAGCATTCTTTGTTCCTTTTCCCACCGGCAATAACTCACACACACGCATTACTTTTTAAACGTATTTCATAAATACGTCGCTTTTGCAATGTCACGTAAATGCAATTTGTACACGTTCTATTAATTTTTATTAAAACTTGTTTTCAAGTAGAGTTTTTAAAACGAAGGGTTAGTCATATCTTTACATGAAATAACATGTATGATTGTGCTGACAAACATTTAAATCATTGTTACTTTGTTGTTACTTGTTACTTTCTTCTATATAAATACCAGTAAAGGAAGCTCGATTGACTTTTTATTGGATCGTTTTCCTTACTTAAACAAGTGCTTTGACCAGCATTGCTGCAAGGTTCTGAGAGAGCAGCTTTTGCTGGGCTCCTTCCTAAACCGGGACTTTCGCTATCGGGTACGATCCTAAGATGTCCTAGTACTAGTTGAATAATCTAGCAACTATAACCCTAACATGAACGTAGTAGACGCCTTACCGAGGCAGGGATGACACTGCGAACGGTATTTGACTTTCCAACTACGCCCTAGGTACTTCCGGTATAGGTACAGGTCCGTTGTGTCAACCGACTCGGCTATTCTACCATACCTTTACAGAACTAAAAATAAGTTCTTTGAACGTGTTGTAATAGTGTGGCGTTTTCCGGAAAGGTGTACTTTTCGTTGGTCGCTCCACCGCACTGGAGGTTTTATACGGCGGAAATTTATGGGATTTGGAATGCGCGTCGGGTATTCTCGAAAACGATGGCTCTGTGTACTCTTGGTGGTAACCCGCAAAATGTGGATAACTGATTCGGAACATGGACAAATTGGTCTGGATGAAAACTAAGAAGCGGACGAGACGCCTATGGCCGGGAGTCCCAACCTTTGGGCTTCACTACCTCGATCCGGCCTCGTGACGCTAAAAATGCAATAAAAGAAATTGGCAGCGATAGCGAGCTGAACCAGCAGAGAAGTTTTTAAGCATCAAAAACACTGACGATATCTAGAGACCTGGTTTTGGCACTTGCCCACCGGAAGCTCGGATTCGTAGAGGAATGGTTATCCTCACCTAATTAAGAATAATCCATGCGAGGCGGCATTAGGCAAGGGCGTCCTTACCTTCGGGCCTAACCCCAGCAATCTGACCTATTGATACTAAAATTGCAATAAAATAAAAAATATAATTCAAAGAAAGTGGCAGCGTCGGTGGAACGCCGTAAGAGACCCATTTCAGACAAACGGACATTAATTTTGGGACAAACCCTCTAGTTTCTTACTATTGTTTAAGATATTTAAGAAATTTAGATCATGGTAAATTAATCTAAGGGTGTATCGTAATTTAGTGAACGGCGGCTTTGATATTTTAATGTGTTTATTTATTAAGTAAAACGAGTTTTAATTTTTAAATGATCCAAATCTTTTCATATAAATCGAATATTGTTAGAAATAAGTATAATTCATTAAATTCTACTACAGTGTTATAATTTTGCCAATATTTACTCAATCATTTCGTTCATTGGATAGTGAGGAAAGGTCTGGTCTAGTCTGGTCGGTAAAATGCCAGGAAATAATTGCAACTAGTCTTCCGAAAAAGGAGATTTTCTGGTTATTATCTTTCAAAGGTTATTGAACTATGGCAAATATAATTGGAAGAGTTGTTGCAAGAATGGACGAAGTTGTTACACGGAGTGAAAGCATTTTGAAAATAAACGTTTCAAGAGTGCCAGCTATTTTTTCCATCTGTACGGGGTAATCCGACAAAGGGTCAATTTTGAGAGATTGTTTCTTCTTTTCAGCTGCGAAGGGGTGGATTCAGTTGTCGCCTACGTCGTCCTGGACGGGAGGGTGGAGAAGATCGACAGCTATTGCGGTGTAACCGTCCCCAGGCCGATCATGTCAAACGGTCCAAGGCTTCTCATCCACTTTATAGGCGTGCACTCTTCCCGTCACGCACGAGGGTTCAGAGCCAAATATCTCTTCACGGCCAGTAAGTGCATAATTTAGCGTAATTTTAAAATATTTTAAAGTTCTGATATATGCGGACTAAGACATGAAAAATTAGGTTTTTCTCTGTAAACTGCAAAAAAATGCTATTTTCACGAAAACAGTTAACGATCATTTATCTCCGCTCATTCTTCAATAATATCATGTTAAATTAAAAAAACAAAACAAAAAACAAGAGGATGAGAACAATTACAAAAAAATATTTGGAGAGGCTACTGACGTGGGATCACTGATTTCAATTAAAATTGGCTTGGTTATACTAGATTCAGAAATATAATAATACACCATATATTATATCAGTCAATTTGTTGTTTATGATTATTTGGAGGTCATGAGAGGCGGTCTGGTGTGACGTAGGTTTTAGAATAATATTTTATTTATCGTGCCAACGTTTCGAACTTTATTGAAATCATCTTCAGGGCTCAGAGTATTTGTTTTCGGTGTAGATGTGTCATTCTTGTATATCGTGTTGCATTCGGCACTCTCAACACGAAAGACAAGAATGAGACATCTACACCGAAAACAAATACTTTGAGCCCTGAAGATGATTTCAATAAAGTTCGAAACGTTGGCACGATAAAGAAAATATTATTCAAAAACCTACGTCACACCAGACCGCATCTCACGACGTCCATATAATCATCAATTAACGGTCACTTAACACTACTCATTTGTTGTTTATGTTGTACAGGAAAATAGGATTCCAGATGGTTTCAAATTATTTTAGAACTGCCAATCATGGTACCCAATTTTATTGATGTGTAAATGTATTACGATCTCATTAAATTTTACCCTATACCGTCATAATTTTAGATCTTAGATATTGCAAAAAATTATTATTATTCGTGGTATTTTGAAACAATTTAGAAAAAAACTGGATTAGTTGGGCAGTTCCATCCATTGGGAAAGATGTAGGATTGAGCATGCGAAACCAAGCGTTTTATTCTAGAGGTTTTAATGATGGTAATGCTAATTTCTGATTCTGAATCACTCGAAAATTTAAGCCCCATTTCGAATGTAATAAATTTTGGAGAATAAGCCACAATTAAGATCCTTAAAGATAACGGCTTTACCGGCAATCGGAAATCAGTTTTATTGAATGAAAACACAATGATTCCGTTTTACACAATGGCTGAATTTTCAGAAATTAAGTTGCCTTTTTAGATCCTTGACGCCTCACTATTTGACTATGCCCTTTTTTTTTTTTTATCAAAAAAGCATATTGAAAACTTAGAGAATATGATTTTACAACGCAACATGTTTGTCATTCCTTGTTCTGAACCTAGTTTTGACGTCGTTGCAGATGGCAAACTTGTGTTTATTTCATAGTTTAAAAAAATGTTTTAAAAAACCATTCATCCTTATTTATGAATAATAATCCACAGCATCGTTTGCTTATCAATCCTATCTCTGTTTATAACCCTAACATCGTGCATTCTTACTGTTATTTCTTTTAATATCGAAGAACACTTTCTGAAAGAATGCAGATTAAAAATTATGTGGTCCATTAAAAACAATATAACAATATATATATATATATATATATATATATATATATATATATATATATATAAAACAAATATCCTCTTCAAAGATCTCTCAACGGCATTCGACACACAGTTGTCCATAAAATGTTAATTTGAAAACTTAAAGCAGTAGGTGTCTTCTATTATCTTGGTTTTCAAACTATTGGGTTGTCCGGAAAATAATGCAGGATTTTGGTATTAAACAAAAAAAAAGAAACTAGTTACTTTAAAGCAATGTTCTTTAATCAAAATAATTTCCCATACTCTCAATACATTTCTCCCAACGTGTTGGTAACTTATTAATTCCGTCTGAGTAGAATTCAGAATTTTTAGAATTGATAAAGTCAATAAATGCATTTTCCAGTTCCGTTTGATTTTTGAATATTATGTGTTGTAAGTAGTGGTCCAGGTGTCTAAAAAAATGGTAGTCAGTAGGCGAGAGGTCCGGAGAGTAGGGTGGGTGAGGCAAAGTTTCATAGCCAAGCTCCAATAATTTTTGTGACGTTACACGTGACACATGTGGTCGAGCGTTGTCATGCAACAAAATGGGCCCTTTCCGATTGACCAAAGAGGGCTTCATTACTGCCAATTTCTGATGCATGGTATTAATTTGGTTACAGTATGATTCAGCATTGATGGTTTCGCCAGGATTTAAGAAGCTGTAGTGTATTAAACCAAATGAAGCCCACCATACCGTAACCATTACCTTTTTTTGATGAGTTGGGGGCTTTGGAAAATGTATTGGAGCTTCTCCTTTGTCGAGCCACTGTCCAGAACGTCTAGTGTTATCGTAGAGAATCCACTTTTCGTCACATGTAACAATTCTGGCCAGAAATGGGTCATTTTTGTTTCGACAAAGAAGTGATGCACAAACATCAAAGCGCTGATTTTTTGGCGATCGTTTAATGAGTGTGGAACCCAATTTTCGAGTTTTTTCACTTTTCCAATCGCCTTGAGGTGGTCAGCGACGGTCGTTTTACTGACTTTGAGTTGCTCTGCAAGTTCTCGAACAGTTGTTTTGGGGTTTTCTTCCACCACTGATCGCAGAACATCATCATTAAGAGAGGAAGGCCTTCCACGACCTTCTTCATCTTCAAGGCTGAAATCTCCCTCCCGAAATTTTTTAAACCACCTTTGCACAGTGCACTCATTAACACAACCCTCGCCCCAGACTTGGTTAATGTTTCTAGCCGTTTGGGCTCCGCTTCGGCCGAGTTTAAACTCGTAAAAGAAAATCGTACGAAATTCTCGCTTTGACATTATAAGGATGACTGAATTATTTCCAAGTAGCGGAATGCTACAGAGGTAAACAAACAATATCATTTGGAAGAGGATTAATAAGTGTTGACATTCATACAAATGAGTAATCCTGTAAACGTAAACAGAATATTTTATATAGATTTTTTTTAATGAAAACTTAAAATCCTGCATTATTTTCCGGACAACCCGATATTTGTCACATCGAAACAAAGCAGTAAAAATAGGAGAATACCGTTCTGAGCCTATCTTCCGGTGTTCCACAAGTTGCTCGTCACTCCCCACCATTGCTCAATATTTTTATTAACTTCTGTTGACGACCTAAAAATATTAAGAACAATTAATTCTAATGAGGATTGCCGACTGCTTCAAGCTCACTTAAATTCACTTCATCTACGGCGCATTGAAAACAATTTATACTAAATTTTATTTTATTTTTTATTTTTTATCCCAACCAAAACCTAACATAAGGATTAATTAATTGAAAAGAATTTATTTGGTCAAGCGGACCACGAAACGTAATAAATAAGTTCCTATAGATCTAATTCTTGCATCACTTACAATTAGAACATAAACAGCTCCTATTTGTCCTCAAAAATCATCACAAATGATATTAGTGTAACCTTCAATTACACAATAGAGTTTAATACATATATTGATAAAATAAAATCCCCAAGTTTAAAAGCGCTAGGCTTTTATTTCACAATATTCAAAAGATTTAGAAGTAAATTCCATGGCATTATATTCTTCTACGGTGATATCTTCACTTGAATATTGTTCTACAGTCTCGAATCCGTGCACTGCTAATCCAAATCAGAAACTTCAGAGAGTACAAAATAAATTTTTAAGAATGGTTGTAATTAAGCTAGGAATAAACTTTCCCGATTATAACCAGTTTCAATTACAGTTATACTTAATCCCCCTAAAAACACGCAGATTACCCTTCGACTTACTAACCCTTTTTAAAATTATTAATTCATACATTGACTGTCCTCAACTTCTAAGTAATATTTACTTCTCCACTACTCCTTATCAGCTCTGTTAGCATAAGACCTTCTATATTCCAAGCCAAAATATTAACTGTGGCAAAACTCGCCGCTAGATAGAATGATGTTCTCCGCAAATGGCATCCCTCACTTACAATTATTTAATTCTTCTATTCTTAAATATTATTGTAAATAACACCATATTGTGTGGAAACATTGTAATGATTATTGGTATAAATTACAATTAATTAAGGTTTTCAGTTGAAATAAAAAAGTCAATGGGACGAGCGGGATTCGAACACACGATCTTCGGCTACATACGCCGCTGCTCTCCCACTTGATCTATCGTGACCTCGATCCATTCGGACACCAACTTCCCATCTCAACCACACCTTTTTGAATTTGCCCTCCTTTTTGTCATCTTTCAAGTGGTAGAGCAGCGGCGTATCAAACCGAAGATCGTGAGTTCGACTCCCGCTCGTGCCATTGACTTTTTTGTCTCAACTGAAAACCTTAATTAATCGTAAGATGCTGATTGGTCAAGCGGACCACGAAAATAATGAATTTAATTGGTATAAATGTTGATAGCATGATGAGTTCTTTTCATTTGTTAATTACTTGTAATACATTCATTAATTTTTGTACAAAAGTTCTAACCGTATGTAAATAACGATTTTATGTGCTTGTAGAAAAATGATTAAAATAGTCAAATTCTTTGGCATTAGGCGTTTCTGACCATTTTCTTTGGCCCATTATTTGCAGTATTTTAAGTTTCCAGTATGGATGACCAAGCTACACGTTTCAACTCCGCCAACCTAAAACGAAATTTTACAAAAACAAAATAATTGTTACGAAACGTACTGATCATGGTGATGTCGTTCTGGAGAATTTATACTGAACCATGTACATAACTATTTTGTGTTGGAGTTAAATAGGAAAAAAAAGTTTTTGATCACATCTGTCGTAGCTAGTACTTCGTCGAACGTTTGAAAAAAAATACTTTTATGAATGCAAAGAAATTTTAATTACTATTATAAAATATTAACTATTTTCTCACGAAATATGGCGTAAAGGTAAAACACGTTTCGTTACATCAAAATCCGCAAGTATGCGTCTGATGTCAACATTTTTGGCTTTGTCATCGGCTTTCGAAATTAGATTTCTTCGTTACTTGCAGTATAATTTGGAGCCAATTGTGGGCGATAGTCTTAGATTGATTAAACATTCGAATGGTTCATTATCAGAAATTGTCATTCTCATCATTAAAACGTCTCGACTAAAACGCTTGGTTTAGCATGCTTAACCAAACATTTCTTCCTCTCGATACTAGATATTTTTTTTTTGCAAAATTGTTCCAGAATATCTAGACGATTATATATTTCAGATATCAGACAGCTAAAGAAATAACATTAAGGGGTAAAGAGATTAATGAAATCGGAGTAACTGAATTTTGCAATTGTTAAGGCGTGCAACATTTGGCTTCTGTTACGTACAACTGAAGTACTGCTTGAATTGCTCGAATTTCTCCGTGCCCGTGTTATGTAAATTGCAACAAAATGGGATTCGACTAAATTAACTGAACAACGAGGGCTTCTCCGGGCCAATTTTGGCCGTACCAAGGAGTCTGGTTTCAAAAGAAAAGTATCATACCGTATTACAATCGGAATGATGGGATCGATACTCTCATGTATCGAAACCATTTACATTGTAAGGTACTAATAGAACAGAATAAAGTATAAAACTACTACAAATAAGAGGAGTGTGGATTTTTGAATTATCAATAAACGTAAGGAACGTCTTGTATAGATTTACAAGACATAAAAGATGAAAAATTACTAGAACTACGGTAAAAGTGCCCCGTACCCAGTTAGTCTGGGAAATCGTTTTACTACTTCAGTATTAATCATCAAGAAAATCAAAAAGTTAAATTTTGTAAAGCTACTATAGATGAACGAAAACGGGAAAGGAAGAAAATGAAAGAAAGAGTTGTACTGTGTATTTTAATCCAACATGAACACCAATAAAAAAATTGCCCCCACAGAAATCATGCGGAGTGAAGAAAATTGCCGATTTCTTTTTCTAATATACCATAGAAATAAGTTGTAAGGTTTTTTATTAACCCTTTAAGGACTCCATCTGGTTTTGTCAAAATCTTGACTGGAGCATTTACTGGCGGGACTGATTTTGTCGGAAAAAACAAATATTGCTGTTTACATACATTTGGGAATCTCCTTTCTTTCATGAAGAAACTGTCTCATGAGACTAATAGTTGATCGCTTTTTTCTTTCTTCGTCTGATTAATTATTATTTTCTGTACTCATCCATTTCATGGTCGATCCTTCTGTCCGCTCTTTCTTTCGTCTACAAATTTCTTTCACCTTTGAACTCAGTTTTTTGTTTGCTCTGTTCATTGCAATACCTTACTCAAAATATGGAGTGGAAAGGTAATACTACCTGTCGGCGAAAACCGATACTTTTGCGCCATCTTTAGGTGTACCGAGTGAGTCAACATAGACGCCTTGTTCGTCTATACGCAAATGGATTCTACGATCGATTTTCCCAGTAATAAACAAATATTGCCTAACTGTTTGATATATTTTGGGAAAGGTAGTGTGTTTATTTTATCAATATTTGCAGTGATTCTAGCAACCATACTTGTGTCTTGCTACGTTTAAGGCAACTCCAGTCGATTTTACCCTCGATCTAATAAGTTTGCAGATTATTAGTGGCATATCTGTATCAAATATTAATCAATAATATAAAACATCAGATATTCATGGTCTCTAGGACCGATCTGAACAGTATGTTGAATTTAAACAAAACTTCCAGATAAACGTGTCTAAGTGGGAAAAAAGAAAACTCCTCCGTTAAGAAAGGAACTATCTGCTGGTTCGTAATAGATCTAAGATGTTACCCGCAATTCCAGATAAACGTGGCTAAGTGGGAAAAAATAAAACACCTCCGTTAAGAAAGGAAATATCTGCTGGTTCGTAATAGATCTAAGATCTTACCCGCAAAACCATTATTCAGAGCCCGTGGAAAATTGGATGGGAAATGGAAAAAAACCAGAACCTTTCCAGCTGAAATTCACGCAATTGAGACATGTGCTCAGTTCAATCATGTCGGAAAGCCAGGCAGAAATTAAAGCATTAAACTCAAAATTAACTCAAAAGAAAATTTAAAAAAAATTAGGTTCAAAAAAGACGGTTATACACTACTAGATCCCAGAACTCGCATGAGTAGAAGGAATGACGAAGCGCAAGTCCTTTCTACAAAAGAGGCTGCTATGCTGATAAATTCTGGAGTTAGGAAACAATGGCATTAACTGACTGGTCACAGACAATCCAAAAATCTCCGGGAAAGCTTTGGAAAGAAAGAGACAATAGAATGCATGAATGGAAGGGGAAAAAACCCTGAATCGTGTAACACGGTACGGCAGATTCTGAAAAAAAGAGGCACTGCCACGCATCTATTATTACACTGCGGTACTACACTTTTTTTATCAGCAGGAAGAAATGCTTGGAGATTAACTTAAGCTTAAAAGAAATACAACCACTAAAACCAGGCCTATTAATCAAATTAATGATGAATTGACACTCGCCGGTTCAGGTACAGAAACAGGAATACAATAGATCTTAATGGACGCAGGGTAATAAATCTCTAGGATCGTCACATCTTCATTTACATTGTACTTCTGTATTAAAGTTGATTAAGGTATCTTACACTATATCAAATGCGTTAAGTGTATGTAATTTTTTCCAACCCTTTCACTTGTCACTTGGATGTACTGAGGCGAGTCTCGATTGGAGGCACCACCGTTGCATCAGTTAAGTGGGTTATTCTAATTCTATTTTTTTTTTTCAAAAAATAATGTATGTATTTAATTTTATTATCTTTTAGTATCATTTTTCTCATGGTTTATAAAATAAGATACTCAGTTATATGAAGAAAACAAATATTCGGAAAAAAAATATTTTGAAAGTCTTTCATACCTCAATTTACGTTCGAAAAAACATTTCATACAGTTAATTTAAATTATAATACAACTGGGGTTGAAATATTGAGCCGAAAATAAAAGTAATGCTGTTACGTCAATTGTTTACGAATTTTTTATTCACTTAAAAAAACAGTGTAAAAACGCAACAATAACACAGCATAAAGTAAATTATCAGCAAAACAATAGATACCGCGGCCGCACTTTCCGAGCACAAAAAAGGTCAATATACGACGAAAAGGGCAGAAGTTTGTTCCCCTTGGATGCTTCTTACCCTCGTGGCATCGTGCCTGTTTCGGGGTGGACGTCCGCGTTTGGCACCAGCACGAGAAAATAACCCAATACTGTATTTAATTATGTATGTTTTGTTTCTTGTGTTCTATGATTAATGAGTCTCTAGTGGAAGGAGTTTATGCGAAAATCCGTCAATTAGCAGAAGAATCCTTAAAGAAATGAACGATCGTCCAAATCGCATTCGTTTCTAGAAGGTTGAGGAAAATGCAGTGATTGCGAACATCGAAAAGCGATAAAAATTACTATAAAAAACAAAGCCTAGTAAATAAAAAGTCAAATATTGAACAAGACAGCGATGGCCCAGATATTTACATACCCAGCTTAAAGGAATATAATAGAGCAAAAATAACTATAAAGTACTTTTATTAAATAATAAAATTATTCGTGTTATTATTAATTAAATAACTTAAACAATTAAATTGTAGTGTGTGTTTAATTTATTAGACAGTTTTATCAGTAACTAACTTTAATTTTTAATCTAAACTTTTAAATCACAAAACTTTTACGTTAAAACAATTTTTTTTAGTGATGTCCTCTATAAAGATAACTATTTGTACTTAAAACTTTTCACCAAATTAGTTGTTTAATTTATTTTATTTCGATGTTGATTGGGATTCGGGTTGTGGTCTTCAAACATACAATGTTATTATATCAACGCCCAAGTTTTATTGTCTTCTTCAGGGGATCTACAGAGACATAGGGACATAATCATTTAGACAGTTATAAATTGTATAAATAGTTATAAAATATCAGTTTTTTGTTACTTACAGATACAAAGTCAAATCGTAAACACATTGCACATTCCACGATATGTATATAAACAAACTATATACATATATAATAAATAAATAAAAACCTCTTCTTAATAACAGCCTCTTACATATATAGGCATTTTTTATACGGCATATTACGGCCAAACAAAACAATATTTATCCGAACGTGTGCGGCAACATAAGTATGATTGCAATGATGAAGAAAGGCCGGGAATAGCCCAATCCAAACATACACACGCTACTAAACTTAATTTTTACTTCGATGGAGTCAAAATTGTGGCTTCTGAACAAAATACAGGTCGTAGACTTTTGAGGGAAATGATATCTATTCATCAGGACAACATGGCCTGTAATTTAAAAACAGATTTGAATAATTTATGTGTGATGTACAGTGGGATCCTAGAAAAAGATAAGGTCTCTCACAAAAGATCGTAACAATACTTGCGTACATATTTATTTATTTATTTATATATTATAACAGACTGTGATAACATAGAATTATCAATGTATTAGAAATTAAGATCTTGTTTTTAAAATTGTGGGAAATGATTGTTATCATTAGGTGATAGTGTGGGAGGAAACCTCCCACCTGATAACGTGATAAACACAATTTTCTAGTCAAACGCCTGTGATATTTATGTACAAAAAGAATATTATTTATTAGGTAATTGTTACTGGTTTTAAAAAATGCCTATATATATAAGAGGCTGTTAAGAAGAGGTTTTTATTTATTTATTTATTTATTATATATGTATATAGTTTATATACATATCGTGGAATGTGCAATGTGTTTACGATTTGACTTTGTATATGTAAGTAACAAAAAACTGATATTTTATAACTATTTATACAATTTATAACTGTCTAAATGATTATGTCTCTATATCTCTGTAGATCCCCTGAAGAAGACAATAAAACTTGTCGAAAGCTTAGGCGTTGATATAATAACATTGTATGTTTGAAGACCACAACCCGAATCCCAATCAACATCGTATGAAAGCTGGTTGATCGCACGACAAATATTATTTTATTTCATTAGTTTTTCAAAATAACTATTCATAAATACAACCTATTTGTTTATTGGATCTGTTACCAATATCTTTCATGTAATTAAAAACAGCCTTCAGTAATATAATTTTATATTAAAACTCATGAATATGGCCAAATGAAAACTCAAAAAAAGTAGTTAAATTGCCGCGATTTCAAGGAATTTATTTTTATTATTAAGAATTTTAACCAAAAATTTTAACATCTACTTACAAGATTGAAAGCTCCGGTTTCACGTATATTGTAATTGCGAAGTACATGTACAGTAACATTAGGTGAACTTTTTTTTTAATTGGCCTTATTCTTGATTCGTATTGTATACTTATAAGCTCTGTTACCAATCCGAGCCAAATTTAAAGAATATCTTAAAACCTTATGTATGTGTATAAGATAATTACTGAAAGAAAATGATGAAGAATTTTATGGGTAAAATTACGCAGATTAAGGCATATCAAAAACGAGATGGCATGATATCAAAAGAGGTTGACATTTGGTAAATTTCAAAGTCAATTTAAATCGACGTGAAAGGTGACCAATCAATCTATCAACCCGTTGTTCATGGTTCATCGTAGCTCATTTCCATATCGAAACGAAAAAATTTATACAGAGGGTGGGCCAAAAAATGAAATTTTCACTAAAAAAATTGACGGTTTTTAAGTTTCAAACTTAAATTCTTAAAATACTTCCCAATTGAAAGGGTATATATTAATCAACCTTTTGTTTATAGTTTTTCCTAAGCAACTAAGCTAATTTCCATAATCAATTATTTCTAACTGACATTCTTATTATAAATTCCGGTATATTTGTAATTATCAAATCAAATCGTACGTGGGGTATATAATAGACTAATTTCTTCGTTATGGTCGAAATTGTACGTTAAGCAAAATTGAATTATTCATCATAAAAACTGTTGTAGACGACTGCTGCCTCGTTTCTACGTAGCCTGGAGCATATATTTCAATTTTGCAACTGTTGTAAACATGGCATGTTGTCGGGCGGTGGCAAACAGCTCCCGGCTCCCTTTTGATGTACAACTTGTGCTCCACTTGTTTCCAAACGAATCCAATTAAACGGTGTCACTACCGAAACGACCGGACTGTCCGGCGGATCAACGATTTATCAAGAGTGAAGACAATGGTGCAAAGCGAAATATTGCTCCTGGTTTATATCGTCCGTCTTCGGCCGAGATCTGGGCGTTAAAGGGCCCGGGCGATTGCTCCTCTGATTTGTAGCTGGTGGGAATTTCATAGGGTTGTACAACAAATGAGGGATGCATAGATGGTGGATGGAATGGCCGACAGTTTAGATCCGAGAAATTGTATTAACACAAACATGAATGATGGAGGTTCCAACAATCTGCACGTTGGCAGAACTGTTTATAATCAATTTAGGACAATGGAAAAAAGAGGAATTAAACAAATCTTTCGTTGATCTATAATAAACATAAACGTGATGAAATTTTTTTAAACATCGCTGATTTACGATTGACACATGGTATATGAAAAAATATCCCAACTGTTAATTAAAAAAGCGACAATTATTAATAAATAACATGCTAAACTAACCTAATGCGAACTATTTGCGCCGCATAGAACAAAGTGTGGCCTTTCCTCGAGTTTGAAAGAGGTTTTACAGCACAGCAATGCCAACAGCAAGAAAGTAATCGAATATCTGTAGCAAATAAATGCATATGGTCGCCTCTAATGCTTCTTCTCCACACTTGGTTTCGTTTTCCCTTCCTGAAGTGAGTGTATTTATTGGCGAGAATGTGTGGGTCGGAATATCGAGTACACCACAGACCCAGCAAACTAGGATAGATATCTCTTTGTGTGTTTTGGGTAGAATGAATGTATTTATTGGCGCGAAAGTGATTGTGTATGGGTGGGTTGTGCAGGAATATCCAGTACTCCACAGACCCACCGATTTACGTTAGTATTAGGCTATAATATCCTTTAGAGTGAATGGGCGGAGGCACGGTTGAAATATTAAATGTGCCAGTGGCTCCGAATTTTTGTTTAAATTTGTAAATACAGAATGATTGGTTACTGTTTCAGTGAATGTATTTATTAGTGGGATAGTAGTGAGTGCATGAGTGGGTCTATGGTGGGGTATCATGTACCCCATAATCCCACCAACCTAGGTTAATATTTTACATTAATTGTAATTTTAATTGTATATAATGTATGGATGTATTTATTAGCGTGAACGAGGGCGGGTCTTCAGAGGAATAACGAGTACTCTGAAACCCGCATATAGGCTAGGCTAGGATTGAATGTTAATGAACAGATAGTTTCAGAGTCTTTTCACCACGTGTGGGACGGCTAAAAATGTAGAAATAACGCCCCAGAACACAACCAGAAAGATCGCCACACTTCCTACAGAAAAGCCAACTTCAAAAAAAATAAATAAAAAATAAAAATAAAAAATTAAATAAAAGTAAAAATAAATAAATTTTTAAAACGTGAGGTGGAAGAAATGTGAGGTGCCGGCAATAGCCCAAAAGAGAGAGAGAGAGAGAGAGGAAGAGAGAGAGAAAGAGAGAGAGAGAGAGAGAGGGAGAGAAAGAGAGAGAGACAGACAGAGAGACAGACTCAATACATTTTGATAACATGCTTCTTATTAATATTTGATAATTTAACAATAATTAATCTGTGAGAAAGCAAGCTTTCCGATGTTGTTCTTGAGAAAGCAGAGAGATAAGATTATTTGGATCATGACATCCTATTTTTGGAGCAAACCGCTGTTTTATTGTATAATAATAAGTATATAATAATAATCAATGTAGAGTTAAGTATATAATAATCAATGTAGAGTTCAAATCTTCTTTAAGGTCTTTCCTAGGTGAAAGAAAGACAAAAGTGTTGGGATCATCAAGCTTTCGGCAACATTATGTTGCCATCATCAGGGCCTATTTATTAAGAAAAAATATTCATAATTAATTTAACAATCAACAATTAAAACAATACTGCATACCTTCCCAAGAGAGAAGAGCAAAAAATTCTCATCGGAAAAAACTATTGTAAAAGTGCATTGGTTTAGGTTATGAAGCACATGGCCAGCATTCAGTTATACATGATGAACAAGACATCTATGTAAAGTAGTGAGTAATTATACGCATATAACATTACCAATTGAAAAAAATTTAAATATATAATAAAAAATTTTATAATTACCTCACTAATGAATTCTTATAATTACAAGTCCAACTTTTTTTGTTCTTACTAGCTATTTTTGACATTAAAAACATATGTTATCACAGAGAGTATTATTTTAATGACTAGAATTACAGCTTGCTAAAATGATATGTACAAACTGTGGACTTGTAATTATAAGAATTCATTAGTGAGGTAATTTTAAAAAATGTTATTATATATATAAATTATTATTTTTTGTCAATTGTTAATAATATATGCGAATTACTCACTACTTTAAATAGATGTCTTGTTCATCATGTATAACTGAATGCTGGCCATGTGCTTCATAACCTAAACCAAAGCACTTTTACAATAGTTTTTTCCGATGAGAATTTTTTCTCTTCTCTCTTGGGAAAGTATGTATTATTGTTTTAATTGTTGATTGTTAAATTTATATTAATTATGTATATTTTTTCTTAATAAATTGGCCCTGATGATGGCAACATAATGTTGCCGAACGCTTGGTGAACCCAACACTTTTGTCTTTCTTTCACCTAGTAAAGACCTTATAGAAGATTTGAACTCTACATCGATTATCTGCAGGTCGATCTGCAAACATCATTTTTGTATAATAATGTATATTACGTTTTGTGTTTCCTTCTTATATACTTAAAGTGAATATGTGTTGTATGAGGGCTGATGGTGTAACAGTTCGACTTTCAATTACATTCGTGATGGTGGTCGATATGTGCATATAAGAGTGGATTTGCGTTCAATCAATCAATTAGTCATAAACCTTTATGCAACTACTTCAAAAATAGATTAATCAACTATATGATTCAATAATTAAACAAACAATTAAATTGCATATTCATGAATGTAATTATCGTGCAAACACTTGGCGTTTTTCACTAACTTCGGTTTGTTTACTGAAACCATCACTAGCTTTGAAAAAGTCCAGTTCTGTTTCTTGTTGTTGCTATAAAAATGATATGATAGTCAATGGTTTATTTATTAATACATTTACTTAATTGTTAAGGAATTGAGCTTAGGCTAATATGACATAATTTAATTTAAATGTTTTTTTTTTTAAATATTAACCACATATAATACAGAATAGCTATAGAACACTAACTGTACTTAACTGGTAAATGAATCTATCATCATTTAGCCATTTTTTGGTTAAGGTAATTGGGGAAGAAGCCTGCTATGCACGTTAATAAAATTCCATTTACACTCCACTTCTTCCAGACTTCTTCACTCTGTCTTAGAGTACTCAATATTCCTTCGGGTATTTGGAGAAAAAGCACATTTATCCACGTCTTTAGATGTCACTCACAAACTATTTTTTTTTAAAATGATGAATGATGGAGTGAGTGTGGTGTTAATCCTTTTTAAAAAGATAGTTCCTACTAACAGTAAGTTGTTTTGCACGATCCGGATTTCGAGCCCTTTAGCTCATCATCAGGTTAAAAAAACGGGTATCTAGAAATATTTATTGATAGGTTGCTAGTTAAAATAATAAAAAAATTAACTTTAAACGAATCAACACTAGGATTCAGCCACCCCACCACAAATGAATCATTAGGTTTCCGTTGTTTGCCATACAATGGTGAATTATCGGAAAAAGTTAGTAAAATGTTTAAACAAGAAGATTTTAAAATAGCTTTTAGAAGTAGGGGTTCACTTAAAAACATCCTCTCAAAACCTAAAGAAAAGGTAGCCAACTTGGCAAAAAGCGGGGTATACCAACTTAATTGTAATGATTGTGATATTAAATGTATAGAACAAAGCGGTAGAGAAATTAACGAGAGTTATAGAACACTTGCCTAAATCGAACAAGTTTTCGGAATTTATGGACCATCTAAAATAAGGAAAACATAATTTCAATTCAAATTTAAATACAAAAGTGTTACACAGTTTCAACAAAGGGAGAGAACTAGATAGATTGGTTTGAAAAATTTGAAATTATAAATGTAAAATTGAACATGGAGATAAATGCATTAATAATATAATAGATTTTGATCTACTTCCCATTTTAAATATGTACATAAATAATATTAAACGTGCAAATAATTAAATTAATTATTTTAATTGTTACTATTTTTTAATAATTTAATAAATTATATAATATTCTAGTTTTCTATCTTTTATCTCTAATCACTAATTTATAATTAATTTTTTACAGTAATTACTATTATAATATTTATTTGTGTTATAATTTCCGCTTTTCGCAAGTTAAAATTGCGCGCCATTAAAATACCAGCTGCTAATTGGAACGTCGCGTTGGCGGGGGTATCGGCGGGTTCACTTTTGCAACATGTCGAGAGACGTGGTTGCAGAAATCCTTTAACATGATGATGAGCTAAAGGGCTCGAAATCCGGATCGTTGCAAAACAACTTACTGTGAGTAGGAACTATCTTTTTAAAAACTATACTTTACGCGCACTGTCTCGGAGCGCTTGATATTCCTCGGTGTAACAGGGGAAGAAGCCCGCATTCACGCTAGTAAATTAGATTCACACCAGTCTTCAACAAACTAATACAGTGATACAAATGAAACCTTTTTCTCATCAACTTTTCATTCATTACAGCTGATATTATAATATTTCTCAGATATCGATAATTATGGCTACTCCATTCTCGTTTCCTTCATTGCATTAAACAACACATAGAGGAACAAGAATCTATGTATAGTTTAAAATATTTATGATATTTATTGTTATAAATAAATATATTGAAATATATAATATAAATAAATTTATTGGTATAAAATATTTATTGATTTGTTTAGTTATTTGAAACAACTGTTGTGTCCTAGTCCATGCATAGGTGACTCATGAGAAATGTTGACGTTATTCTTTCCCAACTAAATTCTCTGCAATCTGTTACTGTATGATCTACAGTAAAAATTTTATAACAGTCAGGGATACGTCCAAATTGAAATAAAACCCAATTCAATCGTCGAACTTTCGTGAAATCAGAACCCCTTTGAACAGTATTTTAAAGCTTTCTGTATTATTGATAGGTTGATTGATTAAGAAATATGAAGACATGTTGAACCGGCAGTGGATTATTTATTGGGCTATTATATAGCAGGTTTTTGAAGGTATTCAAACGTGTTTCGGCGTTGTGCCGTCTTCTAGCGGGTCGATTTTGTCTATGTTTCTTTTCATGGACAAATACCACTTAATGATTTAAAATTATAAATGCAAAAACAAGATTTCCCTCTCTGAAGATGGCGTAATGCTGAAACACGTTTAAGTAACTGTAAAACCCCCTCAGAGTAGTCTGGCCCAACATGTTACCTAGTGCAGGTTCAACATGTATTCACGTATTCGCAGACCAACACCCAAACTTAAATTTAATATGGTTTAAAGCATAATTAATAATATAACTAAGTATAGAATGTATGCTTAAAATCAATTATAGTATTATATTACAATTAATTAAGGTATTTATTTGAGATAAAAAAGTCAGTGTCACGAGCGGGATTCGAACCCACGACCTTCGGCTTGATACGCCGCTACTCTACCACTTGAGCTATCGTGACTTCGATCTACTCGGGCACTAACTTCCCATCTCAACCTCATACCTTAGTTAATTGTAATATATTAATTGGTCAAGCGGACCACGAAATTAGTGAATTTGATAGTATTATACTTATGCGCTTTAATTTATCCTTAATGTTTCTTTCTTTATCTGCATTGTTCATCATTAAATTTCTTCACATTATCAGCAATGTTCAACATATTTTTTGATATGGTAGTTGCTATTTTACACTCTTTTATTCAACAAATTGTTAAGACTGTTGATTAATGCAGCTCAACTTTTTTTATACAAAAAGGTACATTCCTAGTAACAAAAAAATTGTTTTCCCAACAAGAAAAGTTTAACTTTATGTAATATCATTGAGTAAAGCTCTTGAGTCATTAACAAAACAATTAAAATATAAAAGTCTAAATTTAAAATAAATAAGAGAACAATATTTCGTTCAAAAATATTTTTGATAAAAGAAGTTGTGTGATTTTGATACTAAAGGCCACAATAATTAGGGAATATTTATTAAGTAAATTATTCACCCGTTAACAAAATTACGCTGTTAAAATCTCTTCTTATAATAAAATAATAAAGGATTATTAAGAAAGCACAATATTGGAAGGAACGATAAATGATTAAAAATAACTGTGCCCAACCCCAACATTGCTTCTAACTAAGGAGAGATTCATGAATATCTCAAGGCCCCTTTTCTCTGTCACCCATTCCCAAAGTAGTCAATCCTTTTGAAATCACATTGAAATCGCAAGTCACTTGGCTTTGTTTCACCACGTCCCAAATCCTCCGTGAATTCCCTAAAAAAGGCATAATGTTCCTCAGCACCTATACCACACTATACTCCGCACTACACACTTCCCTTTGCATTGGAAATATACAAACATCATCCTTTTCCCTAAACTAGGCAAATTCCAATTATCCTGCTAATCACTAATAGTTTAATTTCTTCAGCCTTCTCTCAGACTACAAATTTGTTTTTTCCTGTCAATACTCCACAGCCCAGCGGATGCTTCGCGTTGTACACCACATATCCTCATCCCTTATAAGAATACTGTATGGGGTCCTTCCTTGGCAAGCGTTCGACAGTTTGTGGCAAAAGGGTCTTCTATACAAACTAAAGAGGACATGGCCACAGGACCTCCTGCACTTGTGTAAAGTTTGGAGAGAAACAATGTTTGCTAACTCTTCTCAAGAATAGTGAATTGTAAATAAGTATGATATTAAATGTTTCTGACATTTTTTCAACGAAGTATCTTCTTCGTTTTCGAAATATTAGCAGTACTTTGGCTTGACATGCCTCTTTAAAGAGCATATCTACAATAAATTGAAATATTGCGCAATTTTTGGGAGTAGTAAGTTCAAAAATCAACAAAGTACAAACCAAGAAATTTTGGTTATGAAAACATTTTTCCTTTTGGCGTTGATATAATTATTTTCCACTTTGAGCTGCAAATGACTTGGTACGACTCTTTGAATAATTTTAATAAAGCAACAGTAACAAGACAGCTCTATTGTTGTGACAGGCAAAATTCACTGAAATTCAAAGAGTCAGAACTGAGCAACAACCAGCTCATAACCCTGCAGTGGGAAAATTCGTTTATGCTATTTTCCAGAAATTGTAGATTTATGGAAGAAATGTCACGTTTATTTGAAAATAGTGTGAACAGAGTTTTGTTGTTCTATAGACTAGAATTTTCTTATTTCATAAAATATTAACGTGACATTTTCTCGCATTGTGAGATTGATAGGTAATAAATTTACATATCAAAAGTGTGTTAAAAGGTGACAATTTCTTTTGTTTAATAGTAATCTTATGAATATTGCATTGCCAATGTGAGTGAAACTCAGCTGTTTACATAGCTCGTAAATTAATCATAAACTTTGGAATATGCAAATTGAGCTCATAACCCGAATTGTAACATTATTATGAAGTATTCATATTCAAGGCAGGGTTCATTGATTTCATAATGGAAATTGTTATGAATGAAATAATCAAATTTCCCTTTGAAGGTTTCAAATGTCTTCATTACCATGCCGTTCTCGTGGCTTCTAACAAAAAATGTTTGCCCTGCTTAATTGTCCCTGTCAGTTTTTTAATAGCTACAAAGAGAGGTTCGAAAAGAATTTTAACTGAGAATGAATTGTACATTAAGCTAATTTAAAATGATTTGTTTTTAATCATCTCGTGCTTGAGGAATAATGAATCACATTCCATTACAACTAGAATCCCCGTTGGGATGGAAAGCCGGAAGCCTCGCTTTTTACTCAGAGGACGAAATACTGGGAAACTTAATTAAATATTAATGGAGAATTCAACATTGCGATTTGAATAGTTCAAATCAAAAGATAAAACAAAATACGTTAGAAGGAAAATAACCTGACTCATAAAAACAAGACACATTAGCAGGTAAAATCGATAACATATATAGACTTGTGTGAAATAATATTTAACCCACATTTTATGCATTGTAACAATTTGTTTATTTTACTATAATAACAGAGAATTAAAAAAAATATGTTGAAAACAACGATACCTTGCTTTGATAATTTTCCTTCTTGAGGGAAAACATTTGACCTGTGTTTCTTTTCGGTTCTGATGTACATATGCAAAGTCAGAATATTCACTAGATTGAGAAGCTCCTGGGAGTTTATATCAACAAATCTTTCATATGTAATTTGCATTCTCTTTTACGAATCGGCCCGGTAGGAATTTTAAATCCTGTAAATATTTGTACGCCCCTGGGCGTTTTTGTAAATATTTATAATCTATCTTTTTCGTCTAACTTCAAAAACGTAATAATTATAACGTCAATAACGATTTTAATTTCTTTAATGAATGGTACATACGGCGGTAACTATTGGGTTGTCCGGAAAATAATGCAGGATTTTGGTATTAAACAAAAAAAAAGAAACTAGTTACTTTAAAGCAATGTTCTTTAATCAAAATNTGACATTCATACAAATGAGTAATCCTGTAAACGTAAACAGAATATTTTATATAGATTTTTTTTAATGAAAACTTAAAATCCTGCATTATTTTCCGGACAACCCAATAATATACCAGCATCATTTCAATTAATTGAACGGAGTTATTTCAATTGTGATGTAAAGGCTTTGAACTAAATAATATTTGACGTTTCATCACGTAGTACAACTACTAGTACAACTGTCAACACAAATGAATGTAATGGGTTTGACTTAAGTACGACGTTTACAGGCAATTTCTTGTAGGAAAAACAGATTTCGATTTCGTTTTTACATTCTCTAATTAAATCTTAACGTTGTTTGAAAAAGGATCGGGTATGAGACCATATAGACAAACGGAAAGCTCTGAATTCTATGCCGACTTTTCGGTCAAATTTATTGCCTCAGTACTCTAAATTACAGAACATTTGACATTAGTATTGATACGACAAATATGAAAAACAGAGAGAATAATTTATATAACATACTCGAATTGAAAATTAGGTAACAGTTGAAAGCATTGTGAGGACGCCCGTTCAAATAGAAGTGTGCATCACATATATGTGATGTCAGAGACAAAGAAAACCAGACATTACACTATTCCAACATTGCTACAAGTATCAACATACTTTTAACTTTTACACCATTTTGGTGGTTGACAAGGAGCTCTATTCTCAAAAAACAGTAGCCTTAATCACAATTACCAATTATATATAAATTTAAATTTACTTGTGTGTTGATTAGTGCCCGTTAGTCGATGATTATTCAGAAATCGTGAGATGCGGTCTGGTGTGATGTAGGTTTCAGAAAAACATTTTGTTTATCGTGCCATCGTTTCGGTCTTTATCGAGATCATCTTCAGGGCCTGGGATTTACAAACATTGTTTAAATTTAACAAATAAATATAGGATGTGGAATAAAGTGAATTTATACAATGCAAAAAATATATTTTTTATATTCAATCAAAGTATTTCTACTCACTCAAAGTGTTTGTTTTCTGCGTAATTGTGCCAATGTTTGTAAATCCCAGGCCGTGAAGATGATCTTAATAAAGATCAAAACGTTGGCACGATAAAAAAAAAGTTTTTCTTAAACCTACATCACACCAGACCGCATCTCTCGATTTCTGTATATATATATATATACAGCATGTGTTATAATTTGGAATAGAGCTGTAGAACATACCTAATTTTGTTATGTCCGTTTTTTGGTTGCGAGAGTGGGCATCTTGTTGGATGTGCAAAATTTCTTTGATCAGTCTTCTGCACAGATTGATTTCCTTGTAAACCACCGAAACGTTGTAAAATCAAAAGTATGTTGATACTTGCGGCAATGTTGGGATAGTGTAGTGCCTGGTTTTTCTTTGTCCCTGACATCACATATATGTGATGGTCACTTCTATTTTGACGTGCGTCCTCTTGCAGTCAACTGCTTTCAACTGTTACTTAATTTAAAATTCGAGTATGTTATATAAATTGTTCTCTCTGTTTTTCATATTTGTTGTACCAATACTAATGTAAAATGTTCTGTAATTTAGAGTCCTGATGAAGGCAATAATTTGGCCAAAAGCTCGACAAAGAATTCAGTGCTTTCCATTTATCTACCTGGCCCCTCACCCCCACTTTTTTTCAATCAACGTTACAATTTGAGAAGACTGATCACAAAATAACTAAATATTAAATCTTAAGCATTTCTTAAATTTAAAGACGTTGATCTATGTTTTAATGGAATTTAAAAATCGAAATTATATTGTATATTTTAGCATAATAACGAAATCACGTTGGCGGTTATTAGGTTTTTAACAGAAACCAACAGATCAAAATAATATAACATTAGTTCAACTAAATAACTTAACCTAACTAAGTTTAAATTTTCTTTAGCTTCATTAAAGGAATAATTGTTTATTTTTAATTACAGACTTTGGCATCAGCGGAGGTGAGCAAGTCGACGATAAGCCTTGCGCATTCAGATACCGTTCCACGGTTGCCCAAACGGGTCATATCACTAGCCCCAACTTTCCCGGATTGTATCCGAGGGACACAGAGTGCCACTACTTCTTTCACGGCTCAACAAACCAAAGATTGCGGCTTACTTTCAACTATTTTGACGTCGAGGGAGTCCACCCGTAAGTAAATTTATGATTTATATTCTTGGATTGACAAAGTTTGCAAGTTGCAATATTATAAATTATGTAAACAATATGTGCTGCACCTTTCGTAATCCGCTGACCAGAGANTAATAATAATAACAATAATAAAAACATTTTTGTTAAAAGGCTGCCTTTTAAACAGTATGTTCAGTAAAAATTGTAGAATTTGGTATGACGCCGGTTCCTCGCGTTTCATTCTATAAATACGTTTCAATTCTACTTTAATAGATCCGTACATTACATTATATTCGGCCTAAAACCCACCAAGACACACGCAAAACATTTCAGCTAGTAAATACTTTCCATCGGAGTCCAGGATTCCTGGTTAGAAAATAAGTTCAACCTCACTAGAGCTTTTCGAAATTTTTTTTGTATTATATTTGTGGGAAAATAGTAATAATTATTTGCTTCATTCTTTGGAAATATGTAAATAGTTATAAATATATCTATGTATCATAAAATTACATATTGTAACCAAAGGTTTCAAAGAAGAACAACTTACAATGCTTGGGAAATTCTTTTGAAAGCAAATTTTTTTTTACCAGGGTTTGCAACAGCAGAGGTCATATCAACCCTCAGGGCGCCGGTGTTTTTGAAAAAAAGCCCGTTTATAAGCATGTCGGGTTCGAATGCAGGGCCGCTGTATTCGAACCCTGGACCTTTAACGATGAACTAGATTATCGACCTGCTGGATACAAGAAGTCTTTTCAGAGGATCTTCGGACCTCTTCCGAAGATCCTCTGAAAAGACTTCCTGGACCTTTACCTTACAGTGGTGAGCGCCGTGTCAACGCCTAAACCGTTGCGGCCACCGACACCCTGAAAAGCAACTTTATATGCAGAAAATCCTGAAATACTTTCAACCAAATAAAAATATCAAAAACACTTTTTTTGTCCTTTGTCTTCTAAACTGGAAACTTAGTAATTTTAACATCCTTTATGAATAAAAACTTAACCATTTTGTTTCCAACGCAGAAATTCGTTTTTGTTCAAAATTGCTTTTTTTCGAGTTTATAATTCCGTCAGCCTAAAAAAGCATATAATGCTGCCAAATAATAATAAAATTTAATAGGTCGAAGGAAATACTGTGGTTATTCGTGATGGTATTATGAATTTTATTTTTTTCGAACTGTTTCAACGTATGTGATAAATGAAAGTATATACGTATCCCATATTTAACGTAGGAGAGTGAACAGAAAATTTCTTATTTGATATAGTTATATAATCAGTAATAAACAGTTTATAAAGAATGTAATTATGCATTTTTTTCTAAAATTAGGCTTAATCATTTAGCTTGTCAGGTCAGTTAGTCGTTGGGAAGAGTGAACGTTCTATTACAATGCTGTAACTCACAGAAAAAGCTGTTAATTCCTACTGTTTAAAGCCTTGCAGAAATAAATCTAATAAATTTTCTTTCTGTCTTTTTTCTCCCCAACTCCGGTGTAATTTATATTGAACTAATATATTTCGCAGTCAGGAGGGTATACTTACGCTGAAATTCAATTCCCAGGTCGTATGACTATGGGATAAATAATGACGTTCATACTCTGAATTATGGATGGTGCATTAATTGAGGAGTAAAAGGGGTGGCACCAGTATCTACATAGCTAAATTGAATATCAGCAACTCTACCCTTCTTGGCAATGATACCTCCGTGGTCTATGCTATCGACTGGCAGTAAACATTGTCTTTAATATAATCTAATGTAATATATATTGAATATATGAGAATATGTAATTACTTCATAATATATCTTTTCGTATTTTGCATTATCGAGTGAAAATGTAACGAAATGTCACAAACATTAAAAAAGAAGAAACATTTTACTCATTTCGTCTCAAAGTTACGAGTTCTCAACGTTATCTTTGCGTTTTCATCGAAGTATTAGTTACATTTGTCTATCCAGGTTTTTTATAATAATTGTTTTTTTGTAAATATAACCACCACTAATTTTTAATTTAAAAAATGGTCTTCCGTATTTTCATTTTTTTAGTGCAAAACCATTTTCCCGAGCGTAATTTTATTTGATTTGAGTTATTTATTTGACGTATTCCTGTAGTTAATCGGTTTACCGAAAAAGATTTTAGTTTCCATTCAATGCAAAGTTATGTCTCTTGGGTTATAAAAAAGTTTACTAAAAAAACCAGCCTTAGGTTATCATTGTTGGTGAATGAAAAAACAACTGCTATTAAAGTTATCAAAATGTCATTTTTGTGGCGAAGAATTATATTACTTTAATCAGATCTCGTTGCGTGTCAATTTTCAATTTAGGATCGAATTGCTTATTACGTTAAGAAAAAAACCTTTGCTTTCTTAGTTTCACTTTCTTAAATATATGTTTATAATGGAATAAGAAATTAACTCTATATTAATGTTTATTTATTTTTTGTCCGTTGTTCCCATTTGCTACTCTTTACTTTAAAATTTATCTGATTTTCTCCGTGGTTATAAACCTATAGTGGGGTCATTTCCGGTCTTTTTGGTCTCTTTCATTTTCATTTGGCAGTTATTTCGACTGTCCCCATTTGTCTTGTGGTCTTGATCTTCCACAGAAACGATAGTGAAGCCAGAATGATAGCAAACGACCAAACTGCAAAATTACTTAATTGTTAACCAAAGAAAATCTTTGTTGATATTACATTTTCTTCACGATTAGGTATTAAAAAAATTACTTATTTGGAAAAAGCTAATATGTCTCGCATTATTTGCTTTAACCTCAGAATTTTATTTAAAAGACACAGTTTTTTAAATATTTCTTAAACAGGTATTCACGAGGGAATTCTATCGCTATACTTATGTTTTATTATCTACCTCGCTGCTATAGAATCTATGCCCAATGAGATTTTTTTATGTTTTTGAAAGCAAAAAGTCTAAATTTATTCTAACATTTTTTCCTAACGCAAGGCACGTTGCCACCAGAGCGTCCCTAGACGCTGTAAATAAACAATGTTAGCCTGATACGGTTTTCTCAGGTGCTGGATTTTGCACCCTTTTAAAAATTTACAAAATTTTTTATGTATTTAGTAAGATGAGGTTTTTCTGAAACTGAGAAAACATCGTGTCATATTAATAGGCATAATAATTTAAAAACTTTATAAGTATTGAAAACATGAATAACTTTCTAACAACTCATTGCTATTTAAAAATGCCACTTTTTTGTAACGAAAATGCTTGCTGAAATGCCTAGAAACAAAAATGAAAATATACAAAAATTCGATTGTAAATAGAGAAAGTAAAAGTAACAAACAAATGACTAATTATACAAAGAAAATGACTCAAAATAACAAACCATAAAAATGTTAAAAACTTATAACACAAATTATGTAAGTAACGAAAGATCCAACAAAAATTTAAACACAAGAATATAACAATTTATTTTATTGAAAAACAATCATTACAATAATTGTCAATACAATCAACACAGATATGTTGTGAAAATCTTATAATGTCTTATAAAATCTTAAATTCCATTCACCAGTCATTCATAAAAACTCATTAAAGCTACAAAAAGCATTTTCAGTCAGGTAATTTTCGGTTTTGTTTGTAATAGTTTTTCAGATAGTTTTTTAAATATTTTATTGCATCAGTTTAATTTAATTACACGCAATACATGCAGTTTCACACATCTCAGGTACAATATTATTATAATTTCTAAGGAAATATATTTACAGTAATATATAATATATAAGATAATACATAAAATAATTAACTATAAAAATAGTAAAAACTTATGAATACAAATTGTCGCATAAGCAACGATACAACAAACAAAAAATTAGAAAATACGAAATTTGCAAATTAGAAAGGTAAACAATATTGGAAAAGAACTAACAGACTAAAATGAAAGAAGATATCATATAAAGCCATATTTATGAAAACGTTTATACAGAAAACCAGCGGTATATAAAAAAATAGTAAAAACATTATAAACAGTTAAGAATCAAAAGATAAAAACTGGACAAACGGATATGTGACAATCAATCAACAGACAGACGGTCGCAAGAACGAAAAAATATACACACACGCAAATACAAAATGAGCAGTCGAACTGGTGAGTCAAAATGTGTTATGTTATTAAAGAGTAGAAAAACGAGTAGCAACACACAAGACTGATTGAATTATCAAAACGTTTGAGACCGATCAAACAAAATAAACAAGAAAGAAAAGTTTAATTAAAAAACAGTCAATCAAACAAACCGTTGCAAAAACAAAATAGATAATTAAAATTGTATCGATCCACACGCAATCAAATAAAAAAGGCTAAAATTAATTTAGAGGCAAATTGAAGTACAGAGAATAGCTTCGATAAAAATAAGACTAAAATACAAAATGATAATTTGAACGAACCGCCGAATAAAATACATAAACAAATAAAAAATATAAGGAGAGATTGCATAAACAAACAAAAAATGTAAAGACAAACGAATGAATATTGTACACAATAATCATTTCTGTAAATGGTCAATTACACAGCTCAGAGCCAGAATATCTGAAATAAGTAGTTACAAGTATTTAATGAAAATCGTAACTTCCAGTATATTACAAACTCTTTAGTGCGTTGTACGTAAATGTCTGTTTTTTACAATCGAAATTCACCATTCTGAGAAAAAAGGCGAAGCTTTCAAGTTAAATTCTCCGTTGTAAACTCAAAACAGGTTGGAATTAACGAGTCAAGCCTTATAATGTAAAATAACTTTCAAACTTGTTTGCAAAAAGCAAACTTGGGAAGGCTGGCGAATTCCTTACCGTTCGGAACAAACAGCTCATAACATCCTGGGTGGTGTATTATAGTGTAACAAAGTAAAGGCAATGGATCTTTCAAACAGTGTGTTTACAACATAAATACGACTTATTAGAGCGCATGGTTTAAATAATAGACTCGTTAATTAATTAAGAATCGCTGTTAAGTAGTGAAAATGCAACATTTTTTATGTAAAAATTGCGGAAACACGTTTAAAATGAAGTTTACGCATAAGCTGATTATAATTCTGATGATCAATTGTTATAAACGGTGGACGGATCTTCATTATCAATCAATATAATCTAACAGAGTTTTCGAAGAATCGGATCAGATGTGTTATTATGCTACGATTAGAAGTGAACGAGCTTATGAAATTTTCCTCTGCTAATGAGCTAGCGTGGTCAGTATTCCATTTTTAATGGTGTTTCTATAATTTGCCACACAAGTTTAAAAAAACAACAAAAAATTAAATAGCTAATAACGTTCACCCATAAAAAGAGTTTGAAAAAGGGTACTAGCACATAGGATATCCAAACCCAGATCGTGCAAGGGATAGTCATTAATTGTGTTACAAAAACCGTACAACTTTAATATCCTTAAACGATAACTGCGAGCAGTGTAAATATCCTTTAAGTAAAAAATCGTAAAAGTACAATAAAAAGAACAGTTAACTGGTATGCTAATAAAAATCAAGAAATAATCGCTTATAAAATGGGAACTAAAACAAAAAATAGTATATTGCCAATATTTGGCTGTAATAAAATCTAATATATCTTAACGCTCATTAATCCGGTGAGCTTAAGCTAATGACTACAACTCCATCACTTGCCTTAGTAATATTACTAAACGTACTTCCATTTATGAACATTTTATATTCAGTAAGAAGCTATAAAAGGTCTTACAGACTTTAGGCATAGGTAAATTCGATGGGGACCGGAAAAGTTCAGCACACTATAATAAAAATCAAATCAGATATCTATTCTTGAAAATAGGAATTGGTCATATGACCCCGGAAACATCCTTGCAACAAATTTTAACTATGTTCAACAAATACAAATTGGAAGAAGAAATTATCAATTTGTATTTGATTTTAATCGCAAATTATACGAGACACAGTTGGATCTAAAATTAGTTAAATAACCGAATCAGGTATATTTTGGGCAACCACCCTTGGTTTTTTAAGCTGAAACACATGATATTAACTTTAGTGCCATAGAAAAGCTAATGTGAAACACATATAAAAATCCTCATGAAAAAAGGTAATGCCTTAACAGCATTAGGACAAAAAATGTTACATCGAAATACCGAATCTATCGAGAGCCTGGGAAAACATAACAATATTGTAAGTAGCAGGGCACAAAGAAATTGTTGGTGATGAACAAGAAAAAAACTAGGAAGAGAAGAAGGCCCAGAATGTACACTATGGATGAAAAGGACTCCTCAATCTCACAATGGTCCACACAAAAGAAATGATCAATCCAGATGTACCAAATCTAGTAAACTTACGGTTGAAGAACCGACCTCACAATTATACACCTATTGTTATAGTTAAAATGTAAATCTCATGGGATTGTTAAGTTTTGAAAGGATGATCCTATACGACGAGGCAGAATAAAGTGTCATCAACATTACTTCTGAATGAAAAGCAACAGTTCAACAGAATCATAACAAGTACTAAAATGACCCGGGAAAAAGAGCTTGATCAATAAAATCAATTTACTTTTACTGCTTAAAAGAATGATTAAATACAGTGAACAGATCAAGAAACGAGGAAAAGCACTATACGCAAAAATTACTATGATTTTACAATAACAATTTGAAAATCTATTCCAAAATTACTTCTCCTACTGATTCAATTAAAAAAGTTTATCAATACTGTGCTAACCTGGTGCCCTAATAACAAACTTGTTTTCAATGTCTCCAAATGCTACACAATTACTTTCTTTCATAAGAAACAACTTATGTTTGTTACTATACTCTCCATGATTTTCTTTAAACGCGATTTGAGGTCGTAAAGGATCTTGGTATACATTTGATTAAAAGCTCAAGTTTAAAAAACATAAGATTATTCAAAAATCGTGAAATGAGGTCTAGAGTGATGTAGGTTTCAGAAAAACATTTACTTTATCGTGCCAACGTTTCGATCTTTATTGAGATAATCTTCAGTGCCTGGAATTTACAAACATTGTTTAAATTAAACAAATACATGTGGGATGTGGAAAAAAGTGAATTTATACAATGCAATATATATTTATATTTTTTATATTTAATCAAAGTATTTCTACTCACTCAAAGTGTTTGTTTTCTGCGTAAATGTGCCAATGTTTGTAAATTCCAGGCCCTGAAGATGTTCTCAATAAAGATCGAAACGTTGGCACGATAAAGAAAATGTTTTTCTGAAACCTACATTACACCAGACCGCATCTCACGATTTCCGAATAATCATCGACTAATGGTCACTAATCACCTCACATTAATAATTATGTCTTTTTATTTTTGTTGTTGTTCAGTTTTGACCCTTCAGTAGTATTTTTTATTTACCATTTATAATATTACCATGTATATATGTCCTTATTCTTTATATATTGTTATTGTAAAATATCTTTTTATATTTGATTTCGACCCGTAAATAAATAAATACCCCCCGCTTCCTAGTATTCTAATTGTCACTTAATCGAAAATTAATGGGTTTTATATTGTACAGGTTTTAAATCAAATCATTAGTTTTGTCGGTTTCGAGCTTTACACATCTCATTGAACGTTCCTGCCTGATTTGTACAATACGGATGGATCCGGATGATTTTCGTTTCAACTAATGTGCCAAATTTCAAATTCCTGTTGCTTATAATTGTGCAAGAAATAAAAATAGTAACCTAATAAAATAGTAACAAAAATGCGATTTTACCATTAAGTTGTTTTAGGTATCAATTCTTTAAAAAAATTGGAAAGCTTTTTTTTTTTTATAAAGAGGACAATCGAGATTCATATTGAGTAAAACTGAAAATATTGCTTTATGATACAGTCAAATTTGTCTACATTTATCCATAAGAATGTATCACTACGGGGCTACAAATTTTTGTAGCCACCTGAAAACTGGTCTCAGATGGTGGAAAATAATAAAAAATTAGATTTATGTCCGCTTTTTACTCATTTGGGTACTGTGGATTAAGCTTCGTCGGCCTTGTTCAACTGTGACACAACGTGGGAGTGTATCGTAAAGAATTAATTTAGCCCATAACATACTTCCCCTTTTCAAATTAACCTAAAAGGTTTCCGAGTGAGGGACCGGCTTAGAAAAAAAATTGCGCGGCAAAAGGTGGGCAGGGTGCGGACGACAAAAAATATTTAGAGGTCCATTAGAGGGAGTGAAGATAGAGGGCGGTTTTACAAAATCCCAGTTTTATGCTACAATGAGACCTGGCTGCGACAGATTTACGCCCGAAAAGACTCGGAATTTAACAGAATGATATCCTTATTAAATTGGCTAACCGTTTACATCAGCTTGCCAGCTTTTGACGCTAACTGTGTGTAATTCGAATTAATAAATCATTCACAATATTTTTATGTGCTTCCTTTTCAACAGATGCTCTGCAATTGTGATCAATCATATGTCCTACTTTTTATTATATATTTAACATCGATTTTATTAGTGTTCGGATTAACCATTATATCTGTAGTTAAAGTATCGTTTTTTTCTACATAATCATAAAAGATTTAAACGAAAATATCTACTTGGAAAAAACATAATATTCCAACCTGCTTAATCGAATGTAAAGTTTTATATATAAGGCTCGATTATGTTTTTATAAATTTTGTAAGAAACCTTTAAAAAAATTCACTAATTTTGAGGTCCGCTTGACCAATTAATACAGGGTGAATTGCTACTCGTGCTACAAACTTCTCCAGTAGATTCTTCACCCTAAAATGAACAAAAAAGTTCATATTGTCCATGGTCCGATTCTCAACCATTTCAGAGTAATTTCGCTTTTTATCGATTTTGAAAGATATCACGTCCTGGCGTCGGAAAATCGTGATATCTTTTAATCTAAACATTTCTCT
>NW_019392948.1:0-42187 GCF_000648675.2 Cimex lectularius | reverse complement strand
TGTCCGAGTGGATCGAGGTCACGATAGCTCAAGTGGTAGAGCAGCGGCGTATCTAGCCGAAGATCGTGGGTTCGAATCCCGGTCGTGCCATTGACTTTTTTATCTCGACTAAAAACCTTTAATAAAATGCATTCAGAGTTCATTGAGCTATTCGAGCATAAACCTTGCATAATGATAACGTATGGTTTTACCTTAAGACATTCTGTGTATTAAACCTCATCCGCCGAAACTTGTGTTAAGTTGATAAAACATTATGTATCCGGTACGTAGATAACTTCAAAATAATATCTATATGTGTGGGATAAAGTTTTGTCCAATTAATGTTAATGTAGGGACGTAATTAACCGGTTTCATAAGTTGTTAAATTATTACATGTACGTGATCGCTTACATGCGAGGAGACACGAACATTTATTTGTTTTAGAGATACAATTTTACGTAATTGATCATCAACATATTTCACAATTAGTTGGTCATGGGTACAATACAATTTACACCATTCTTTATTTTATTTTATTTATTTTATTCACTTTTATCTGCATTTGAATAAGAAGGATGGTTTGAGGAGAAATTGCTTTTAAACTTTTTTAACGCTATTGTCTGTTATGCAATTACTAAAATTTGTAAATATTCATCATAATTTGTATTAGTATGTTTGATTATTAAAATTTTTTTTTAATGAATAAAAATTACACTCATAAAATTACAAGTTGTTAATAGAAAACTGGACGAGTTGGCTTATATAGGGTGTTCGACTACTCACAACAACAACAAACTCTGCCAGTAGATTATACATTAAAAAAAAATCAAAGAGTTCAATTAACTATGGTCCGAATCTAAACAGTTTCGGAGTTATTTCTCTTTTTTTGATTTTTTAAGATTTGATGACCTTCATTCTAATAAACAATGATAACTCCAAAACTAAATGGTTTTGGACAAATCCGTTGATACCGTTGAAAACTACGTTAAATGTCCAACAAGATGTTAATACTAAACTTGTAAATCTTCGTGAAATAAGAGTTTTAGTAGAGAAAACTTGGAAAAATATTTTTTTGTCCAAGTTGAAAAACATACTATCGTGATTGTAAACTACTATTACCAAACCTAGAAACCAGCTAATTTCAGAAAACATATTCCATTTAATATGCTTTTTAGTGATTCAATTCCTTTTTTAAATTACTTTTTCAAATAAGAAACAATTTATGAAGGAAAATAAAAAACCATGGTTGAAAGATTGGTAAGGTGGAAAGATTAATAATACAAAAAATAAAACTGGTTGTATAGTTGGATGTGTACTGCTATACAGTTATTAAATTTGACGAGTGAGTTTTGACTAGAATCTTAGAAACATTGGATTTTCTTATACCCTCTCAGTAGAAAAATAGTAGTTATTTTTTATTTTAAGTGAAAAATATTTGTTGTATTATTTATCGAAAAACTGAAGATAGAAAAATATCCAAATTATGAAAAGTAACAAATAAATAATTTCTAAGATTCTCACCTGTGATTTTTGGTTACACGCCTGTCTTTATTTTCTTACACAAATTTAGCTTGGATGCTGTTTTATATAACCATTTATAAATTGTCAAAAAATTCTATCGTCTATTCTTACAAAGCCATTCATTCAATAGTCATCCATTACATTACTCTATTCTCTTTCCTGCCATTTTTTGTATAATGTGCAAGTTTATTTTTGTGATTTATGTGCGAGAAGAATCATGCCAACAATTGTGGATACTGTAATACACAAAATTTTTTCAGATATAATATACTACAGAAAAGAATTACTTTTCAAGATCTGCTACTTTAAAACTGTGCTGACAAAAAAATGTACTAAAACTTGTTGGTTTACAGTAAAAAAAATTATAGAAACCTATCGATATCTATCAATTTTGGTGTACATATCCTCTTTGTGGCAGAATATTAGACGGTATTTCATCTTAGGTGAGTCTGCGTGATTTCGGTGAAGTCAAGACTCTTTTATAAGGTGATGGATGATGTAAGCGTGCCGGTTATTTTTTTTATTTATTATTATTTATTATATTTTTGTTTACGAGTGTCGATGGTGAATTAAGAAGTCTGGTTTGGTATTTTTCCTGACAGCGCTTTTAGTTACCATGTTTTTCTTTTTAAAATGGAGTAGTTTTTTGAATGCTATAAACGGTGAATTAGTGTGGTTATGAGGTTTTAGTGTTGAAAGTGTTTTGTACGTTTTGTAAGTTTCATGTTTTTCGTCTGAAGGTAAGTTGTCTGTTTGTGTGTTGTCTTTCTTTTTACTCGTGTTAGTATTGCAGCAGTTATTGTGTGCTACGGTTTTTAACGTTTTTAGTTCGTATTCATATTTGTCTTTAGTTGGTGGTATTGTTTTTAGTCTTTCTGTAATGTACTAATTCTGCATTTTATGTCTATTGGGGTGATTTGAGTCGAAGTACTGTTTATCGTTTTTTTTGTCATATCATTTAAATACGATATATAATGTATGATTAATATGATTAAATATTATTTATCTGTCATATTATTCATAAATGTTTAGTGTGTTGTACACTTATTTTTAGAACGATATTTATATTTCAGATTTAATTAAAACTGGTTATTTTCATACGTTAGATTGTTCGTTAACCAATAATCTCGGTTTGTACATTATTACTTTTGTTGGCTTCTCACTTATTCTCTCTGTCACATAGTTTGTCTTGTGCTTCCATTAGTGCGCTATGTATTTGTACTTACTTTTATTTTGACAGTCAATTAATAATTAACAATAAATTAATAAAAGACCAACTTAGTTATCAATTTCGGGGAAGGATTATCTGCCCGATTATATTAGGGATTATATATTATAGGATTATATATTATTATTGTTGTTTCCTCAGGGCTCTAAGGTCAGTATTGTTTCTGAAATTTTTCAATGATGTTATATCAGTCCTTAACAACTCCTCATTTTTCATTTATAGCTGACGACCTAAAAATCTTTCGCACAACTTCCTCTTTGGAGCAATGAAGCTTACTTCAGAGGAATCCGGACGCTTTTCGGTTTTGGTGCGACAATAATAATCTTCAATTTTACGAATTCAATGGTTATACCATTGATTACGTCGGTTCCATCTCGGACGTTCGGGTTATTTTTTAATAAGAAATGTGATTTTCTTGACCACATTGAAGCTGTTCAAAAAGGGGCATTTAAAAACTTGGTTTCATAAAAGGCAGATGGTAGATTGTAAAAATTTACCTATAGCTTCTTTGTTGTTGTTTAGTGGATGTATGTATTATTTGGTCGCCCGGATCAAACAGACGATCGGTCATGATTGGGTAAAAAGGAGAGTATCCAAATATTTCCTATTCAAAATTAATATACTTCGAGCACCCTTGTAGGGAAAATTAAATTTGGCCGGGCTAGGCTCTGGAAGAAAAAATCATTTTGGCTCAGGTTTTGTTCTTATCAAAGATAATTAACAATAGGTTCACTAATTTCGTGGTCCGCTTGACCAATTAATATATTACAATTAATTAATGTTTTTAGTTGAGATTAAAAAGTCAATGGCACGAGCGGGATACGAACCCACGATCTTCGGCTTGATACGCCGCTGCTCTACCACTTGAGCTATCGTGACCTCGATCCACTCGGACACTAACTTCCCATCTCAACCCCACCTTTTGAATTTTCCCTCCTTTTTTGCCATTTTTCAAATGTCGCGTTATCGGATTAGATTCTCGACGACAAATGAAATGGCCACGCAGAGCTTTAGTTTTAATTAAATTCAAATTTATTAAATTTAATCAAATGTTTATACTTCATTTTAATTAAATAAATTCACTAATTGTGTGGTCCGCTCGACGAATTTATATATTACAATTAATTAAGGTTTTTAGTTGAGATAAAAAAGTCAACGGCTCGAGCGGGATTCGAACCCACGATCTTCGGCTAGATACGCCGCTGCTCTACCGCTTGAGCTATCTTGACCTCAATCCACTCGGACACTAACTTCCCATCTCAACCCCACCTTTTGAATTTTCCCTCCTATTTGCCATTTTTTAAATGTCGTGTAATCGGATTGGATTCTCTGCGACAAATGAAATGGCCACGGAGAACTTTAGTGAAGTATACTTCATTTTAAATAATTAAATTCACTAATTTCTTGGTCCGCTTTACTAATTAATGTATTACAATTAATTAAGGTTTTTAGTTGAGATAAGAAAGTCAATGGAACGAGCGGGATTAACAATAGGATTGATTCCCAGGATATCTTGTCCTATGTTGGTATTAGGGTCCCTCAGCGCCAACTCTCCTCCCATGTGCTGTTCTATGTTCCCAAACATTGGACGAATTAAGGTTCGGAATCTTCTCGGATAGTTCATCACATTAATCGATATGGAGATGCTCGTTTTCAAAAAGAAGATTTCACTAGCATTAAAAGAGGGATCTACTGAGCCCTAGTTTTGTTTCAAGTCTGTAGCGTTTGTTTTAAGCTAAAGAAATTTAGACAATTGTCTTATCCACCAATTGGTTAAGCAAACATCACGAAGCCAGTATCGCTTTTACAAACGATTAGGGAAAATCCATTTTCGCAAGCGGAGTCCAATAAAGCTCCACTGCACAGAAAGCCATGCTCGTTTGGAAATTGCTCTAATATTATTTGCTGAATCACAAAGAAATAGGATGCTGATCTTGCGACCCTAATGTTTCACTGGCAACTGCTATAAAATACATAGTATACCGCAAAAGAGGGGTCGAGCAGTGCCGCCTCCGGCCAGACGTTTATTTATGAAATATTACGCAGGTCAGAGAGTGAGAACGTATTCGCCTTTGCGAAGCTTTCAAACAATTTAACTAGATTATTCTCGGCATTTGTTTAAATTTCTGTTTGCAATTGTAGCCGTCCATGTAGCGGTGCTGTTTAGAACATAAAACAAAATAATAAAAACACACGAGACGTTTTAATTAAGTTAAATATATTTTTTTTATAAAGCTCAAATAATAATATAATGACGCACTTACATATTTGGTAGATTTGTTTTTATGTGAATGACGTTCATTCGTTTTTTCTCGATCAGGATTTACAATTTTTTATTGTTCTTAATGGATTTAACATAAGAAAACCACATTAAAATATAGTTCATATCATAGAATTAATAACTAATCGAAACTTGACCGACTTCAATAATTATATGAAACATAATATATCATAATTAAAATTTATTTTAAAAACAATAAATAATAATAATAAATCTTTATTTGCAAGAATGTACATTACATATAAATTTATAACAAAAAATAATATTTTGGTACTTCCTTGTCTGCTGTCAAAAAGCAAAAAAAGCTAGACACCAGGAGGTTTTGGAGATCATCAGAGAAATAAACAGATTATATCTTTACAAAATGAAAAAAACAAAACACAAATAAACAAACATAATACTGAATAAACTTGTAGCATGAAAAAACCAACCAAATTTTTGAAATTTTGAATAAAATCCTCTCTTCGTAAAAAAACGAAGTGCCATATTTAACGAAAATTTATAATATTGCGTAGTTTTACGTTGTAAAAATATGAGTTAGCCAATTAATTATATTCACTGTTGTAAGTAGACAAAAGATAATTTTTACATATATACAAACATGAATATTTAAGAATGATTTGGTATATATTCATCAGTTTAAATTCACTGTATAATTTTTTCGTATTAGATCTATAAGGTTTATGTAAAATGATTTTAAGAAGTGATTTTATAATTACATTCATAGTCTTAGAGTAACATTTATTAATTGTATTACCCGAGGAAACAATACCATAGGCTCTTATGGATTGTGCAAGAGAAAAATATATTGCCCTTAAAAGTTCAATTTTTACAAAGTTGCGTACAATTCTAAATTTATAAAAGAGCTTCCTCAGACTGGAAACGAAAGAATCAATATGTAAATGAAAAATTCGAGTCCAATGTCACAGCAAGAAATCTAACATTGTAAGCAAAAGGGATAGACAAGCAAGAACACACATCATTTTCGTCGCAAGTATGAAAAGCAAATTTGAAATTGTTAGTATTTATTTTCTCTTTCCATAAAAAGTGTAATACATTACATTTTTTTGTATTTAAAAATAGAAAGTTTGAGTTTAACTAAAAATTAATCATTTTCATACTGTTATTTACAGTTTTAGTTAAATTAATTAAATTTTCACCTGAGAAAATGATAGAAGTACCATCTGCATAACTAAATAGTTTCCAAGAGAATTTATTTTTCAAAAAATCATTAATATATGAAAGAAACAAAATTGGGCCTAAGACTGTACTTTGTGGTATTCCCGATTCAACGCGTAAAGAAGAACTATAAACTTCCAACCTTTGTGACTAGTTTTTTTTTCAATTCATCTTAAATTAAGATTAATTAATTGAAATATTTTAGAACTTTTATTAGTGAAATTTCCATTACAAGGTTGAAAAACGTGTGATATCGAACCCAAGGAAAGCAACAACCACGTACATTGTATATTTTTAATAAAAACATTTATTAGTTGTTAATAAAAATTAGATACATTCTTTAATGACGCTAAAGTTGAGAAATTACGATTATATATAAAAAAATTCTAAAAATAATTTTAGACTAAAATACAAAATTGTTAATATCTCAGGAAAGTGTCAAGATAGAAACCTCGTGATGAACTAACCACTGAACTACGTTTTTTTAGTAAATCTACCTTGACAGTATTGACATTTAACCAACCCTGTTAATCCCGTATAGATAGATAATAGAAGATAGATAGATAGAAAGTGGATAGAGAGTACGAAAAGATTACTTAATTTTTCTATAATTAACGGTTTAAAAATTTGTGTGAATCTTTATGTTAGTACTTCATTAATATAGCTATAATATTTTTGCGTATGCCTAAAGGCCTGATGGAAAATCGATGTATTATTAAAATATAGGTAATTTTTCAATTGAAAATAACAGAAAAAAAAATAGAAAATAACATAAACAATAACGGGATGCAACATAACGTGCATTTTGGCTGAAAAATGTATATACATTAGTGGACAGATACGTAAATAATTAGATAACTTTATTAACTGAAAGAGAAACAACATGCGAGAAAGAATGAGATAGGGAGGGATTGCATGTGTGTATGTGCGAGAGACAGAGCGAGTAAAATGTTAGATACAAGAGATATTTTACTTATACAGTGGTTGGTGACAGGTTACTCAGCTTCTAAAATGTACGCACGGAAACCTCACATTTGTTCTCAAGTAAGTGGTAAGAGAGCTGTGAACAGGAAGAGAGAGATAGAGAAAGTATGAAGATTGGTTGAGCGTGTTTGTTTCGATCTTAACGGCAACTACAAGTGCTTTTAGACCTATGAGGTCGTAAATGTATTAGAGGTGAATCATTGAAGTGAGTTGGGATGTAGGCTACTGTGCCAAACATATTAAAAAAATAATTTAAAAAATTAAAAAACCGGGCATTCGAATTCTGTTGTTTATTTCAAACTATAAGCAAATTTATCGTTATAATTACTCAGAAATCGTGAGATGCAGTCTAGTGTGACGTAGGTATAGAAAAAAATTTTCTTTATCGTACCAACGTTTTGATCTTCATTGAGATCATCTTTAGGGCCTGGCATTTATAAACATTGTTTAAATTTTACAAATACATGTAGGATGAGAAATTTTTTTATCGTTATAATGTTGCAGAGGATCAGGTTTATGGTCTGAAATGAAGTTACAAATGTATGCCAACAATTCGCCGAGCTTTCACGACATATAGTCGCATCATCCTGACGTATTCTTGACCAAAGCGTTGCTCGATGTCTTGATAAAAGGCCATCATGTGATACCAGATGATGAATGTTACGAAGAGGATTGACCAGTTTTTTTTGTTTGTTTTTTTCAATGGTGAAGAGGATCAGCTTAATGGGTTTGACATCGAGCAATGCTTTGGACAAAAATCCGCCTGATGATGCGACTATATGTCGTGAAAGCTCGTTGAATTTTTGGCATACATTTGTAACTACATTCAGGACCAGAATCTTGATCCTTCAACATTGACAAAAACTGGTCGATCCTCTCTGTGACATTCTTTATCGATGTATTAATTGCAACGTATTTTTAATATCAACCAAATTAAACGAAATCAGAAATTCTTGAATTTTAATAAAAATAATTATTAATGATGTTTCAAAGAAATTTTATTAAAACTCCGGAAAATCGTTTAGTACTAGAAAAAATTGCTAGTTGTATGAATCTATCACTAAATATTATGTTTCCGGTGTTTTGGCGAAGCCATTATAATCAAATGTGTTTTATTAAAAATTATGATTTTCCGATTTCATTTAATTTGGTTTAAGTTTACAAGACAAAGTTAACTGTTTAGAACATCCTTTTCATAGAAGACTAACATGCAATTTATACACTATTAAAAAGAGTGTAAGAAATTAAAACTCAACAAACGATTTAAAATCTTTATTTCCTACTCAACTGATAATCAAAATTACCATTAAAATCAAAACCTTCGCCATACCAAATCGAACCTATTTGGATGTACGGATGACAAGTTTATGAATCGGACAAATATTCCAATATTCAAAGATTACAACGTTTTCAACCCAAAATTTTAAGACTAATGGTTTCTGCTCCTTTTTACGTAAACACACAACGTACACAGAGATCTTCACATGCCAATAGTTTTTTCATTCACCAAACCAAATCTATAGTTGTTTTCATAGTAAATTACAAAATCACACTAACACAAATGAGATTACTTCATTCCCCACAATTACCCCGTAAACGACTGAAAAGAATATGGATGAGACCTCTTAAACGATTAATATTATTTTATTAATCCAGATCGGATGCCAAAGGGTGGCTTTATCTATAACGCCCGTATACATGTACAGTTGTAGATACAAATAAATGGAGTAAAAAATTTGGTTTACATTAATATAAGTACGTTATAATTAATATGACGATAAAAATAGATACATATAGTTTGAAATAAACAACAAAATACTAATGTCCAGTGTTTTTGTCTTTGTATGTTTATCATCCATGTGTTTTTAATTGTAAATTATGCCTTTTTCTTATGTTTCAGGTGTGATTTAGCCTCTGCCAGTGACTACGTCGAGTTTTCCAATTTTATGGGCCTTGATCGCAAATACACCAGGCAGTGCGGGCAGATGGCATCCGGCCTGGTTGTCGAGTCCGAACGCAAGTTTTTCCGGGTAACTTTCCGCTCCAACGATCGACTAGACGGAACTGGTTTCAATGCGACTTATCAATTTGTAGAACAGCCGACACTACCGCCTACAACTGTTCTACCGGCCAGTAGATCTACATTGGGTAAGTCGCTACAAATATTCGAAATCGAAAAAAAAATTTTACATGTACATTCAGAAATTTTTATTTTTGACCTAAAACACTTTTTTCTCAATTGATCAATGATTATATGTATAAGTCGGATTTTGCATATCCACGTAATATTTAAAAATGATGACATTACCTCACTAAACTCAAATGATGATGGGTAAACATAGCATGTTTTGCATTTTGCCTACTGAAAATTAATTCAAAGCAATCGATGTGACAAAATGCTGATAATTAAAAATTATATACTACTCAGCCCCCTTACCTATTTACATTTACCCTAAATTATGTTTTTAACGTATCATCATTTTGTAAATGGTTATTAACGTTGTATTTTTTAATAAAAATAAATAATGTTCATTTCTTTATGCCTGGTAATACAATAATAACTAATGAAACTTTATTTGTTTTCTCCCATTTTAGCCAAAAATGAATCCTATCTTTTCGGTTTAATGATGCTGATCTTTTTCGTGTCGTGATAACGACATATCATTTTAAGTTGTTGGTTATGAAATCAGTTCCTTGGGTAGGTTAAAAGTATTTACTTTATTATTAGATTGTTTTATTTGAATGTATTTTATTTTTTATAGCAAGGATTATGGAAAATGCCGCTAGACCGGAGGGGTTATGTCGTTTTTCCTTAGCACCCAGCGTCTGTATGAAGAAATGTTGAATGTCTTCTTGAATTTTCTGTGATTTTAGAAGTTCTTTTGTAAAATAAAAAGCGTGTATATTTGTAAATAATTAATTAATAAAATTTGTAGAGAACTGTTGACGAGTTTGTCGTTTGTCTCGTCCCTACCCAGGTTACCAATTTTTCGTTCCAATTTTGTTTAAAGTAGAGTAAATTTATTAAGNGAAATTTTATATATATATATATATATATATATATATATATATATAGGGTGTCCTTTTTAGATGGGCCGGCTGAATTTCTCTTGAACCAAGACGCTATAATAATACATGTTTAATATTTTTTATTTTAGTTTCAAATTTTTATCTTTTTTTGTAGAAAAATTACACAGGGTACCTCAAGCTAAGTTCAACTGAAAATTTTTAAATATAATCCTATACACCCTGACACAGTATTTTAAAGTATATTTTACGCTGAAAACCATCGTGTGTATGTGTGTTTATATTTATACAAAATGTGATGTTGATGGGCCTTCTGCGTCTTATCCTTCTTTTACTGGTATCTCCTATAATTTATTTAATTTTCTTAGTCAACGAATTGTCGAAATAATATTAATGACAAACAGGACTGCAATTCTTTGTTAGCTTTCAATTAATTAAGCTTTTTAGTTAAGATAAAAAAATCAGTGTCCACCGACGTGATACGTGTTCTATCAAACAACAAACTTTTTGTCTAAGCAAAAGTGCACGTTAATATTAATTACTGATTTAAAAATTAGTATAATAATTGAAAGAAAATAAAGAGATGAGATAAATAAACAGATCAAATTCACCAGTTTTCGTGGTCAGCTTGACCAATTAATAACTCTCAATTAATTAAGGTTTTTAGTTGAGATAAAAATGTCAGCATCACGAGCGGGATTCGAACCCACGACCTTCGTCTAAATACGTCGCTGCTCTACCACTTGAGCTATCGTGACTTTGATCCTCTCGGACACCAACTTCCCATCTCAACCACACCTTTTTGAATTTTCCCTCCTTTTTGCCATTTTTCAAATGTCGTGTAATCAATTTGATTCTCGGCGACAAATGAAATGGCCACGGAGAGCTTTATTGAAGGATACTTCATTTTAAACTTATTAAATTCACTAGTTTCGTGGTCCGCTTTACCAATTAATATAATACAAATAATTAAGGTTTTTAGTTGAGATAAAAAAGTCAATGGCACGAGCGGGATTCGAACCCACGATCTTTGGCTTGATACGAATCAAATAGATTACACGACATTTGGAAAATGGCAAAAAGGAGAGAAAATTCAAAAGGTGGGGTTGGGATGGGAAGTTAGTGTCCGAGTGGATCGAAGTCACGGTAGCTCAAGTGGTAGAGCAGCGGCATATCTGCCGAAGATCGTGGGTTGGAATCCCGCTCGTGACACTGACTTTTATTTCAACTAAAAACTTTATTTAATTGAAAAATATTAATTGGTCATGCGGACCACGAAAAATAGTGAATTGTTTGTTAGTTTTACAAAAAATATTATTTACGGGATATTTCATTTTATTTTTTCCGGACCTAGGAACATTTTTTTGTATAAATTGTACCCAAGATTTTCCCTAACATAAGATTTAAATTTTTAAATGCCTTTACATAATTTTTAAATATATATTATAATTGAAAGTACAATGTTCTACACTAAAACAAAAAATAGAAGATAGATCATATATATAAATAGACCATAAAAACCGAGAAAAATAAGCAAATATGAAAATTAAGAATTTTTAACAATAAATCGTGATTGAATCGGAGGAATACTGAGCAACATTTGCTTTTTCCTTTTGTGAAAATGTAAATAAATCTTCCTGACGTATTTATCTATATTGAATTCCAAGTATTCTTTTTATGACGAAGCAAATAAGCTGCTCACAGATAATTATTTATATATTATCAATAAAACAAAGAATAATATTTCTGAAGTTGTCAGTTTCTCGGATTTTCCCAAGAATATTTATTTAATGTTCTTTTTCTCTTTCTTAGTTATTAAAGAATCAATAACCTATGTACTTTGAACTTTAATCTTGACCTTTTCTTTTAAACATAAATTCTACATATTTGGTAGTTTTTTAACAGATCCTCAATCAGATAGCTAATTTCGGCGATAGCACTTACTGCAAATTGTGTGCTTCAAACGATTAGGATTATGATAGAACTTTAAAGCTATTTACGTTGAAGGTCAATATAATTAATCTCTCCTTTGTATTTACTAGTCAATGAACCGTATAATAATTCAATATAATGCCTTTCCCACTAAAGGGCAAATTGGTTATATATTAAGCGCAGATTGTCACGAGGTCCGCAGAATTTATTGAATCCCTGACCGGGTAGATATCAAGTTCAATATATTAAGCAATAAGACTAAAGTTTGCCGGCAATTGAACTTTGATCGGAACATGTTTCTTTAAAATAGTTACGGAAAGTACTACAAAATCACATGTTTGTTTCAATGGACGGCACGCTATGTTTATTGACTTTAGCCTGAAAATCATCTTCAGAAATGGTTTAATGATCAGAAGATGAAAATTGCCAGCCAGCAAAACAAGAAAATTTGAAGTTTCTTTAAACATTATTTTTAAATCCTTAAGTCCAAATCCTTAAAATCAAGAAAGAAGGTAAACAATTTAGAGTTTTTTATACAGGGAAGATACAGCTGTTTCCTTGGAGCTGAAAATTTTCCCTTTTTTTTAATCGAACACATTCAAATTTACTAAAGGGAATAAAATTAAATGCAATGTAATAAATGTTTTTTATAAATGGCATAACAAAACGTTTCTAATGTAAAATTTATAGTTCTCCTTATTCTTGAAATAATGCTATAACTAAATTGTGATGATCATTCTGAAGATAGGAATTTGCACTTTGGAAAAAAGGAGACGATCATCGCAAATACATTGAGATAAGGAGATGTATCCTAAATGGAATGCACTGGCAGAAGGCTATATTAATTTTAATTTTTATGCTATATTGAGAAATTTAAGGTATATACTTTTCTAATTCATTTTGTTTAATTCTGATTTTTTTGTAAATTTAATCTATTGAACATTTCCTGTAAAAGTTGTTGCAGAAAACGAAAGCTTCTAGTACATTTAAATACTCAGTTTGTTCCATAGAATTAGTAGTAATGTCGATGAATTTTATAAAATTGCCCTTTGGTTGTTATCGGACTAATGAGAGGATACACCCAATATTTTATTCTAATTAATTAGCAAATCTTTCATTAAGGTTTTTGGTTGGGATAAAAAAGTAAGTGTCACGAGCGGGATTCGAACCCACGACCTTCAGCTAAATACGCCGCTGCTCTACTACTTAGATTTCGTGACTTCGATCCACTCGGGCACTAACTTCCCATCTCAACCCCACCTTTTGAATTTTCCCTCCTTTTTGCAAGTTTTCAAATGTCGTGTAATCTATTTGATTCTCGGCGACAAATGAAATGGCCACGGAGAGCTTTAGTGAAGTATACTTCATTTTGCTTATTACATCTATTAGGTTTCGTGGTCCGATTGACCAAATAAATTCTTTTCAATTAATCAATATATCATTACGGATTTTAATTGAAATAAAAAAAATTGAAAAATGGCAAAAAGGAGGAAAAATTCAAAAGGTGGGGTTGAGATGGTAAGTTAGTGTCCGACTGGATCGAAGTTGAGATAGCTCAAGTGGTAGAGCAGCGGCGTATTTAGCCGAAGGTCGTGGGTTCGAATCCCGATCGTCACATTGACTTTTTTTATCTCAACCAGAAACCTTAATGAAAGATTAATTGATTGAAAAGAATTTATTTGGTCAATCGAACCACGAAAAATAATAGATTTTGTTCTAAGTTTTCTTTTGTTTTTCTGACAACTCAAGGACAAAGCGTCTATACAACCTGTCTGGATGAGATCAATTTTCGTATTCTAGTCGTACTGCACGCACTATTATGTGTGTATTATGCTTCTGAAAATTGCAAGTGCGTAGCCGCCCTAATTCGCATAGTTTGTGACATAGAGTGCACACTATACAAATATTTATGTGAATATCCATGCAATAGGATCACGAGACTTGCTGGAGTTGCTCTCTTCAACCAAATCTAAGTAAATCGGAAAAGTTCATAATTTTGGCGATTAATTAAAATAATTGATTTTCTCTTTTTCGGCTAAACGCATAGGAATCAAAATGAAGTGGGATCAATCTGATGATCTGGTACATCTGATTGAAAATAACAAACTTTAGCAATATTTACTACAAGTACGTGCTTGGAGAAAGACTTTAATTATCTCGAAAGTAACCCTGTAAAATAGGTAGAGACCAGTGCAATTAAGGATTCTTAATCAGTTGTGCCTACAATAACTAGATTCTCTTCATTTTATGCCGTCGTTTTCATTTAACGAGTATGAGATAAACTACACTATGGGTCTGTTCATTTACATCTTGTCGATACCGCAAGTTAAAGCACCCTATTTCTGAAAACAGTCTTATTACCTTACTAACTCAATAATTGTACTGGGCCTTGTTTGTTGTGGGTAATCAAGTACAAGTCCATTGAAACAAATGCGAGATCATAGCTAGTAAATAAAATAAATATCTTGAGCGTGCGTAAAGACAGCCGAAGGAATGTGACGCCAGTATCAATAGAATTCGTATAGTTCTGTGTGGAATTTATCAACAGAGAAAAATTCAAAAAGTTTATTCCGTCTGTTCAAAACAACCAATGTATCTTACAATTACTCCTACACACAGAACACAATGTAATAAAGAGGAGCGAGCAATTGCATGGACAATTTAAGGCGAGATTGCAACTAGTCAGAACTAATATAATATAAATTATACTCATCAGAATAAGTTAGACACTCATGATACTCTAAAACTGGAGGATGCGTTCAGAAACAAATATGAGTTTGTGAAAGGTACACTATATAATTAAATGTATTTATCATTCTGATTTTATTCCTGCAGTAGAAGAACGTACAATTGTATTCAGTTACATTCCAGAAAAGTTTACCATTTTAATTATTCAGATATCGTGAGATGCGGTCTGGTGTGATGTAGGTTTCAGAAAAACATTTTCTTTATCTTGCCAACGTTTTGATCTTTTATTGAGATCATCTTGGCCCTGAAGATGATCTCAATAAAAGATCGAAACGTTGGCACGATAAAGAAAATGTTTTTCTGAAACCTACATCACACCAGACCGCATCTCACGATATCTGAATAATTATCGATTAACGGTCACTAATCTCCACACATTTACCATTTTAGTCTGAAAAACTTGGGTTGTCAAAACAATTGAAAGGATATGATGAATATCCGAGTCCTTTTATCTTAGAAAGTTTTCATTGTATGAGACAGAAAATGAGCTGGTTTTATAAAAAAAAGAGAAAGAATATATTTAATGAGGTTTTATGCCAATTATGCAAACACGTAATATCACTGATCACGTATCAAAATTTAGCTATAAAAATAAAATAAAATGTATTGATTTTGTTTGTGTTCATGATAGCGGTCAATATCATTTTAGTCTCATGTTTTGTAAGCAAAATTTTAAATATAAAAAACTTATATTTTACAACAAGCATGATATATAAAAAATATTTATTTTTGTGATTGTATTAACTACATAATGGCGATGATTTATTTATCAAAGCTTACATTCATCCTTTAGATCTTTTAATTTAATCCTTTTGCTCTTAGGAAAACTAAACTTTTTTGATGATGAGAGTTCGGGATGAAAATTTGATTTGCCATGAGTAGGAAATTGAAAACTTTAATTTTTTTAAGTAATGTAATCAAAGGTGCATTCCTACTTTTTGTCTAACAATTCAATTTCTATTTACTTTATATTATTATGGAAATTTCATACAAGGTTTCTTGTTTTATATGTGTTTTAAAAATTACAACTTTGTATTAGTCATGTATATAATATTGAATAACAATTTAAATAGTTTCCTATAAATTTTTTAAAACTAATAAAATCTTTTAGTTAATACCTATTTTAGGAGCTCTTATTCGAAAAATAACTTGCTGGACCAAAATGCAAATTTATAGCTATTCGATTTATTTGACAGATAAACACTCTGTCTTTTAAAATACAATTGCCAAAGGAAATTCGAAACGAACATCTAAAATCAATTTGGTTAGTTAAAACTAAATTTGAAAAGAACGATAATTTTTGTAAAAGGGTTTTTATGACAATAAATAAAAATATAAAAGACGTTTCCCTAAACAATAATAGAGTGAGTGTGTCATAAAAAAACAAACTTTTATTTCATGCTTACCAAAGCATAACAATGTGCATTTTCACTTTTACCACCAATCTGTTGGTTTAATGTACAATTGAATATTTGTAGTCGTTGAAGTAATTTTGCGTGAAACAGTCTTGAGCTTAGTGAGAAGGTCTACTTTTGTGACTCTGTGCGTCTCGACTTCGGGATAAAAAACTTTTCGATATCTTCCAGCTTCTTGCCCTCGGTTTCTGGAAGGTAGATGGAGAGGAAAAGCAGTCCGCAGAAACCAAGTGCGCTGTATAAGAAGAAGACCCCGTACAGGCCGAGATAAAAGTCCAATTCAAGAAATGTCTTGGAAACTATGAAGTACCACACGTAGTATGATGCAGCAGCTATTCCTCCGCCAAATCCTCGCCCCCTAAAAAATTAACATCAAAAAATTCAAACTAAAGCCGTGTATAAACACCAACATTTTCTATTTTTTTGGTATACAATTGGGCGTGTTGGAATAATTCACTCATTTTTCGTTCTGTTTGAAATAAAGTAAGATACCATTCATGAAATCGTTCTTTCAATTTTCTAATAGCATTTTCGCACAAACATTTACTTAAAAGGAAATCAATAATGAAATTAGGGAGTATTTGGCTTGATTACTCTTGCAGATATTACACCCTAGTGGAAAATTTAGAATTACAAAGCTTATCCGTGAAATGTATGACAACTTAAAAAAAATTTAATTCTTTTTATGTTGATGCAAATTGTTTGTATAACAAAATTAAAACAGAATATTTTCACAACTACAAGACTTTGCAAGAAAATGATTTTTTATTCGTGATAAATTGCTGAAAAAATAAGGCAATACGTACCTGAAAATACGTAAGTCAAGTAGAGGTATTAATTGATTGTTGATATTTAGTAAAACATTTAAACATTTTAAAGAAAACAAGATAAATTTAAAACCTTAAAAAGTGGACTAGATTTGCTAATGTATGTCCCTCATGTCGTTACATAAATTCCAGAAAAGGGACATGAGCCTTTACATTAATGTAAAATGGTGTCGTTCAAGATATCTTGATTTTGATGATCTTGATAGCAACCTTTCAAAGTTGTTGATTTAAAAAAGCCCCACGAGACCTGAAGGTAAATTAGAAGTTGTACAAATTACTATAACTTGACTGAATTATTCACAAGAAATTCAAAAGCGTCATTCACGATTTGTAGAATCAACATAATACACGTTATTTACGTGCATAAAATACTCCTGCACAACAACATATTGATTTTTATTCCATGAAATGAATATTCTTTCGATGTGTATTATTTACTGACAGTTAATCACTAATAATTTAGAGATCGTGAGATGCGGTCTGGTGCGATGTAGGTTTAGAGAAATATTTTCTTATCGTGCCAACGTTTCGCTATTAATTGAGATCATCTTCAGGTCCTAGGATTTATAAACATTGTTTAAATTACTCAAGTACGGGTAAGATGTGAAAATGAATTTATACAACAATGTACGTAATATTTTAGATTTAATAAGAGTATTTGTACTTATTCCAAATGTGTGTTTTCTGTGTAGATGTGTCATTTTTGTGTTGATGTGTCGGGTTCAGCGTGTTAGTGAGATAGTAATGTTCTTTTGTTTATATATGTTTGATTTTGAAGAGGTGGGGAAGGAAGTAGGGATCGAAATTCATTTTTCTATGAGGAGGCGACTTCTTTGAAGTGAAACGGATCGACAATGGAAAAAAGGGTAATGATTTGTCGTTCGGGCCTGGTTAGACTTTCAGGATTATTATAGACGGGATATTAGGGAAAGAAGAGATAAATTGTTGAAGATTTAGTCTATGTAGAATTGTTTGATGTGTAGAGTGTAACGATTATTTTATCTGTTGTTGTATATATTTTGTGTGTTATATGTATGTTATTGATATCGCATTTGATTTATGATAGAGTAGCTGCGGCTGAGCTTACAGTGTCTCTTCTGTAATTGATACTGTGTTTATCTCTGTTGATGTAAACCATTTCCAAAAAGGTAGTTTATGTTAACGCTACCCACCATTTTGAACACTAACACAATTTCGATTTCAACAACCCAAAAATATTAAACACAGAAAAAAACAACATAAACGTAACTTTTTAACGTAACGGAATTCTGATGGAGTGATCCACATGATTTGATTTCTGACAGTCGAGACATAGATAATGAGAAATTCCGTCCACCACGATATAATAGTAATGCTTTTCTACCAGAAAGAAGAACAGTTAGACCAGAACGAGTTTTTCAACGTAGAATTTTCTATATTCAATTCAACCATTTTAAATCAGAAAATATCAGATCATTAGCGTAGAAATATATTTGGAAATTTAATTTACCTTAGTGCCATTTAAAAAAATTGTTTAAATATATGTCAAAAACTTTAGTAGATATCTGTAAAAATGTATTCAGCTGCATATACTGCTACTATTATTCTCATCCTTTTTTCTTTCTCTCACTGCCTCTAAGTCTCTGTCTGTCTCTCTCACTCTGTCTCTCTCTCTTTCTCTCTCTCTTTCTCTCTCTCTCTCTCTCTCTCTCTCTCTCTCTCTCTCTCTCTCTCTCACTCCCACTCCCACTCCCACTCCCTCTCACTCCCTCTCTATATATAAGATAAATCTGGCAACTTACTGTTAATGAAATATTGTAATCAAATATGGCAAGTTGAAGACACCGTAATAAAAGGGTGTTTTGAGGGACCAACTTCGACAACCTTATCGTCAAATATGATAACAGGATTAAGAAAGCTATTTAACTTGCCTGGTTTTGTTTGGGGCACTTCAAAACTTTATGCTGTCCGCGTAATTCTGTTTCTACCTTGTAAAGGGTCTGGCATGAAAAATATTTTGTTTCCTCCATTTTGCAAAAAATTGAGTAAAACGTTAAAAAAAATATATAAAAAAATTAGAGATATAAATGGCCATGAACTAAACTCGCACTGATCATATTGGCCGAAAAAAAAATAGAACATTTTCTAACCAAACATTAACAAAAACGTTATGGTTGAGAGTAAATGAATGAAATAAAAACAATAAAAAGCTAATAATCTGCGTTACAGGAAATTATCAATACATGAACTAAAACACTCATTTCATAAATACATACAAATTTCTCTTTATTAATCTTTCTTTATTTTCCCTTATTTCCTTTCTCTTCCTACCTCTCTTTCTCTTTGTCATTCTCTCTCTCTCTCTCTCTTTCTCTGTCATTCNCTCTCTCTCTCTCTCTCTCTCTCTCTCTCTCTCTCTCTCTCTCTCTCTCTCTCTCTCTCTCTCTCTCTCTCTCTCTTGCTCGCTTAATCTGTTCATCATCCCCTTTCATGATTTATCATCTATTTTGCTTTGTTCACTACTTTCTCACTTTTATTTGAACTTAAGTTATCCATTTTATAATAAAACCTTCAATATTCGGGTTAATGACAGGGAGGGTGTTCCACGTATAATCGAAAACCCCTGTTAATGGAATTTATATTTTAATCCGTTAACTAAAAGATGAATTAAAATGATACGTATAGATCTGTTACTTTTATTAATATGTACCTAACGGATATTTTTTTAACCTTTTTTATTACTTTTATATATATATATTTTATATTATTTTTTAAAATATATTATGTAATAGATATTTAAAAAAAATATATAATATGTGTACTTCTGATTAAAAAAAAATTTCACTCTTCGTTAAAATTAGCTATTACATATAAAAAGGTTTATTAATTGACATTGTATTGTATGAAGCATACACTACACGTAATAGAAGCTGGAGCATTTATCAATAAACTTCCTGCGAAAACACAAAACACACACACACTTTACTTTCTCGGTAAAATTCAGCAACAATGGGCAAATATTTTGTTTTCGTTCGGATTAGGTGTTCTGATTTTACTGATAAGGGTTTATCCAGTTCGGCCAATAATACTTAATTTTTCATTGGTTATCAACATATTGTATTGTAGGCATTCATTTGTCATCAAATAAGAGTAGTTTTTACATGTTTGTAAGTAATTTTTACAACTGTCGTTCCTACGTGTTAAACCGTATAAACTGTAAGATTAACAATTTCTAGTGATCTTTCTAGCAGATATTTAATTTACCAGGGCAAAAGGTAGTGGAGGCCAGCTTAAAGATAAAAGGATAGTAGAGAAAATGGCCGCATAACCAGGTAACCATCTTTATCCAGAAAAAAAAGAGAAAATAGACCGGACGGTAATTGCACTACAAGCTTTGTCTCTTGACCCGCCCCATTCCACCGCAAATGTAATTTTATTGTATCTTACAAACGTATTAAACGACTCTATTTAATTTTAAAACAGGGTTTTTAGATGATTTTTGCTTTTAGGGAAATTTATTGCAAAGCGTGTTTATTGCGCACTTCCTGCTATATCCATCCGACTTCGACAAACAGAGATTCTGAATATATTTACATTTCATTTTTTTATAAAGAAGAAAAAACAAATTTTTTTATGTTTGAACCCTAACGTGTACATTCACTTGGACGTGCCTTGAATAAAAAAACACGTAAGAAAGAGGATAGGTTTTCAGAGCTATTTTATTTATTTGCGATTCAATTTTGAGCAACAACCCGCTTTGCACAAGTATCCTGATGTGACTTACAATCACGAGCAGAATCATTACATTTTTGCTCGACGTAATTGTAGACACTTTTTGTTGTTTCATGTTAAAATATTCCATTATTGAAAAACGTGATTTTTATTTATTTATTGCCTAGTATGTCAATGTTCACATTAACTTGACTAATTTCGTGGTCCACTTGACCAATTAATATATTACAATTAATTAAGGTTTTTTAGTTGAGATAAAAAAGACAATGGCATGAGTGGGATTCGAACCCACGATCTTCGGCCAGGTACGCCGCTGCTCTACCACTTGAGCTATCGTGACCTCGATCCACTCGGACACCAACTTCCCATCTCAACCCACCTTTTGAATATTCCCTCATTATTGCCTTTTATCTCAACTTAAAAACCTTAATTAATTGTAATAATTGGTCAAACGGACCACGAAATTAGTGAATTTAAATTAAGTATTCTTCACTAAAGCTCTCCGTGGCCATTTTATTTGTTAATTAATTGTTCACATTAACCTTAACATTAACAAAATCATGGCCCACTCTTTTTACAAACCCGGCAGATTCGAGAAGATAAATTAATTTACAATTGCTAACTCTTCTATTGTGACAATATTAGCCACCTAACAATATCTTTTTCCCAAGTTATTCCCGGTAACACTTTACTTACATTTATGAATGACAGCACATGGTAAAATAAATTGTTCCTTATTTTATTAGTATTATTAAGTGTCCTTAACATGTTGAAGAAAATAAGAAGAGAAAGAGAATAAAAGAGAGAAGGACTTTGGGCCCCTTGAATAACAAAATTTTCGTACAATTCGAATCAAAATGAATACATAAATAAACAATTAAATGTATATGTAAAAATATGTATGCATGTTAAAAGAAATTCAACTAATTTAGAAAAAAGGTGGACAATTTAGCAGAAAATTAACCGTACTTGGTGTTAAAATGTAGGAAAGGAAGTAGTCGAGCGGACGGTACATAAAGGTGGAAAGGGTTGAGGCCAGTCGAATGTAGTGACGTAATGAATTCCAGAGGTTGTAGGTACCGTATAAGGTATAAAAAAGGAGGGACTAATAGCTTTGAATTTGTATGTGGTGATAAAACAGAACAAGTGTACAGAAGACTTAAAAAGATTGTAAATATAAAAAATGTAATTGGAAGAAATATTTTTGATAGAGGAAAGGGCTTGTGACTGATTAGGTACTGCAAACCACCACACAAGTTAGACACATGAGATCTCTTTAGGGAGCTAAATATGAACCGAAAAGTCATTTCACCGTAGGCCAACCATAATCGACATGAGAAAGCTCGAGTTGCTTTAACCGAGAAAAAATATGAACAATTACTTTTATTATAAAATTTTATATATTATTTATTGTAACTGATTTTGTGTCTTGCTACACGTCCAACACACTTAAATAACCTTCTATATAATAAATCAAGGAATTATTCTTTATAAGATCTTGGATGAGATAAAAAGTCAGGGTCACGAGCGGGATTCGAACCCACCACCTTCGGCTAAATAAGCCGCTATCTCCCACTTGAGCTATCGTGACTTCGATCCTCTCGGATTCCAACTCTCCATCAACCTACAACCGTTCGAATTTTCCCTCTTTTTGCCATTTTCAAATGTCGTGTAATCGGATTCTCAGCGACTTATGAAGTGGCCACGAGAGCAGTTTCGTGAAGTGATACATTTTTTACTTTTTAAATATTAATCCATTGACGTTTTCGTAGTCAATTGACCAAGTTACTTCTTGCAATCAATTAATTATTTTTCTAAGGTCTTGGTTGAGATAGAAAAGTCAGTGTCGCTAGCGGGATTCGAACCCACGACCTTAGGCTAAGTACGCCGCTACTCTACCACATGAGCTATCATGACTTCGATCCTCTCGGGCACCAACACTTGACTTCTATATAAATTCGATTATTTTACATTTCTCTGCTACAGTTTCTAGTTTATAAACTAATCCAAATACAATAGTATATTTTCCTCCCTAAATCAAATATTTTCGCAACTTTAAGCTTAAAACCCAGCTACGCGTGGAATATTTTAACACTTTTATCCATCTAACGTTGGAAATAGTCCTATAAAACGTTGCACTTTTAAAACCAATTAATTGATGAAATCCAAGAGGAACACATTTTTACAAACCTAGCTGGAAACACTTCTCCTAGAAGAGTCCAGGGGATGACCCCAACCCCGACGTTCGTGCAGAAAAAGAGTAGCGAAAATAGGACGAGAGGAAAGATTCCGAGATCGAGCTGCCTTGTTTCCCTCAGGAAAGCGTAGACTCCGAGACAGAGAGTAATTAGTGAACAGGCCGTGATTGAAATCAGAGAAAGCCCTCGTTTCCCGAGTTTTCGAACACTTCCCATACAAATAAAACTTCCCAGAATTTGGCTCGATGCGGCAAACACCTGAAACAAAACTTTGTTGTATCATTTCGCAATTTACCTCCCGGTTTAAATTCATGATGGTTTAATAATTGTTTTACCGTGCCGACGAAAGGGTCAAGAGGTACTCCGAGTTTTGTGAAAACGTGGACCAAGTACGGTCTGCATCCGTTTAAAGCACAACAGTGCAGAAAACCGAAATAACAAACAACCAAGCCCAACGGCTTTAGCATCTCTGGCCTGACCAAATCCTTCATTTTCTCCGAGAAGGTTGGTTTGTAATCTTCTATCACAAGACCTTAAATAAAAGCCATTAGTTAAACATTTTCAGAGCATAAATATTATCAAAATTTATTAATTAATTACAATAAGAAAACATTATTAGCAGTAAAAGTCAGTATTGAAATATGTCATTGTTTATGGATTCAAGAAGGATTCTATTTATTGTGTGCTACAAAGTCGTGCTAACAAACAATATATAATGTCTGTTTAAAAGAATGGTAAAAGTTCTCAAAATAAATTTGGCGTCTTGTCCGGTCTGAGACTTAACTAATCGTTGTTTGGTCATTCGGTCCGCCTATTCACGCAATGAAGGAACTATTTTCAAAAGTTCAGATGTTTCATATTTTCATGGTTGCATCAAAGTTTATCAGACGGGATAGGCGAAAAATATTGTTATACACTAAAGTGATTATTTATTGGTCATAATATGAACAATTGAGGATATTACATCTAAAATAACGAATTATCTGTGTATTTTCACGTGATTGAGTTTGTGACATGGAATAATATCATTGAATTCTTTTTGCATATTCAACACTTAATATTTACCAACAATCTATAAAAAATAATAAAGCCGCATTTCAAATGCTAAAGGAATGAGCTTGGGGTCATAAAACATTGGTGATACAACATATTTGTGAGAGACAGGAAGGCCGGGTTATTTGGATTTTATCTGTTTAAGTGTAAAGTTTTGTTGGTTTTTTTTGCGAGTTTCGCTGATCGCAGTTTGGTCATCTCTTGGTACGTCTGTTCTCGCTAGGTTCATTCTTCCAACATTTTATCGTTATTATATAGTCGCTTAAAGTTTATAATGTTTTATTTTAAAAAGGGATGGAAACTGGAGAATTAGATTTAAGATTAACAAGTTTGACATTTCAAACGGAAAGTTTGACTTATAAACGTAGTTTATTGATAAAATTACATTAAACTAACAATGCCAGTTTATTAGTTCTTAAAGGAAATTGAAAGATAAGCGTAAAATTAAATGTGTACAATTTATTTGTAGCAAACCGGAAATGGGAAGAGATAGACAACAGGAATAACTATTTTACGATTAAATTCACTAATTTCGTAGTCCGCTTGACCAATTAATATATTACAATTAATTAAGGTTTTTAGTTGAGATAAAAAAGTCAATGGACCACGAAATTAGTGAGTTTATTGAATATAATAATAGAATTACATTATTAATATTAATTACATAATATAATTTATTATTATGAAGTATAACCTGTGATTAACCCATGATGAAGGTAATTAACAACACGTAGTTATTTGGATACAGCTTTTACTTATGCCTTGATATTATTTATTGCTGGCACGACAAGAGCACAAAACAATGTTAAATTACTGGAATAATTGGGATTTTATATTATGACAAATAGCATTAATACTACGGGCATATTCAGGAATTGTTAGAAAACACGCAGGTTTAAATAATGATCAATGGTGGTAGGAAATATTTGCCTCGCAAACCAACAAGATATTAAACATACTTTCCATTAAATTAATTTGCGATAAAGCACATTTTGTGAGGCCTAATTGGAAAGCAATAGTAAAATTAAATGTTCTAATAGCATAATCAATATCGTGTAATTACATATCCGATAAAGGGTTACGGGAAACCCACATGAACTGGAGAGCATCCTTTTAACTCGCCATAATTTCGTTTACCAATTAAACTGGAACATTTGTCCCTTATTGGACAAGGGCGGCTTACTCATATACTCCAAATTACTCAGTAATGACACTGTGGGTTAATTCCCAAAAGCATCTCGTTTTTAATTGTAAATGAACCTTAATCGTTTAATAATGTACAGGAAAGTAATTTTGAAACGCGGATACTTTGCTGATGGCATTATATTACTTATATATATTACTAAACATAAGCAACAAGTTAAACGAATAATAATTGAAATGTATTAAATTTTACTAAGTAAACTACGGTTTTACGTCAGTGTAGAAATCCATGTTCTAGTAAGATCTTTTCAGAGATTGAACAATAGAGTGTTACAGAAATATGGATGGATTAATAAATACAAGTGTAGAAGGAAAATATAGACTTTCTTTTGGCACATTCTATAAAAACATTGAGCAAAAGTTATTAATATAATTATTTGGAGGTCGTGAGATATGAGCGAACAATAACATCATTAATAAAATTCAGTATCGATAACACACATCTATCATTATCACATTGCACAAAACAAATAATACAACACATAAAACAATCATCACATTCCACACATCAGACATTTCTACATAGTTATTCAGAAATCGTGAGATGCGGTCAGGTGTGATGTAGGTTTCAGAAAAACATTTTCTTTATCGTGCCAAGGTTTCGATCTTTATTCAGATCATTCTTCAGGGCCTGGAATTTACAAACATTGTTTATATTTAACAAATATATGTAGGATGTGGAAAAAAGTGAATTTATACAATGCAAAATATATTTTTTTATATTCAATCAACGTATTTCTCCCCACTCTTCTGTGTAATTCTTGCGTGTCTTGTTGAGAGTGCCAGTGAGATATTGCTGTTTTGTGTTTATATATGTTGGATTTTTATGGGGTGGGAAGGAAGTCGGTATAGAAAAGACATTTTTGTATAAGGCATCGGCTTTTTTGAAGTGAAAAACGTTAGTAATGGTTCGGCCATCACCACACATTTCTACATAGTCTAATTCTTCAACAATTTGGCTTTCCTTTCCGGAATTATCCCCGTCTATATAATCATGAAAGGATAATCAGGCTGAACCCTTACCCATTTTTTCCCATTGTCGGCTCCTCTCACCACCCAGAAGCCGACTCCTCATAAAAAAAAAATGTTTTTCTATTCCCGACATCCTTCCATTCAAAATCCAACGTATATAAACATAAAACATCAATATCTACTCTCAACATAACAGAGAAGTATGACACATCTACACGGAAAACACTTTGAATGAGTACAAATACTTTGACTGAATAAAAAAAAATCTAGCATTATATATTAATTTTTTTAATCTAAAATTTTCTAGCATTGTATAAATTAATTTTACAATTTCTAGCATTGTATAAATTCATTTATTTAATCTAACATTTTCTATCATTGTAGAAATACATTTTTTTAATCTAAAATTTTCTAGCATTGTATAAATTAATTTTTTTAATCTTACAATTTCTAGCATTGTATAAATTCATTTATTTAATCTAACATTTTCTATCATTGTACAAATACATTTTTTAATCTAAAATTTTCCAGCATTGCTTAAATTCATTTTTTTAAACTAAAATTTTTTAGCATTGCATAAATTCATTTTTTTAGTCTAAAATTTTCTAGCATTGTACAAATTCTTTTTTTTTAATCTAAAATTTTCTAGCATTGTATAATTCATTTTTTTAATCTAAAATTTTCTAGCATTGTATAAATTCATTTTTTAATCTAAAATTTTCTAACATTGTAAAAATTCATTTTTTAATCTAAAATTTTCTAGCATTGTACAAATTCATTTTTTTAGTCTAAAATTTTCTAGCATTGCATAAATTCATTTTTTTAATCTAAAATTTTCTAGCATTGTATAAATTCATTTTTTTCACATCCTACATGTATTTGTAGAATTTAAACAATGTTTATAAATTCCAGGTCCTCAAGATGACCTTAATAAAGGTCGAAACGTTGGCACGATAAAGAAAATGTTCTAAACCTATGTCACACCAAGACCGCATCTCACGACCACCAAATAATCATCAAGTAACGGTCGCTAAAGACCACACGTTATTAATATAATTCATCTTTCACGAATTATGGGTGAATGCTTAAAAAATTAAACTTCCCAATGGTTCTTAATACTTTCTGGCTACTCCCGGATATAAACATGAAATTAACTCAACCTTATGTTGAAACATAGTGATCAGCTCTCGTAAAATGGATAAGGCTGGTTAGTACAGAAAGCTGGTGTTGAATAGAAATAGGATTAGTGGCGTTTTACCTCCCTCATTAGTTGGGACTGGTGAGTAAGCAAGGGCGGGTGGTGTGATTGGGGTCGTGATGGGGCTGTTTAGCTTCGAAGCTTCCGCATGAGCTTCCATTCCTCTGAATTCCTTCAGTACGACCTCTTGCTTAACCCACCCCCTCAGCCATGCCAACGAAGCCATTGCCTCTTCGCGCCTTCCTTTTGTCAACAGCCACACAGGTGATTCAGGAACCTAATAATAGTTATTATTGCAAAACAAAACGTAGTCTTTCTCTTGTTAATTTTAACTTTAATGAAGCCTTAACAAATATCTGGAATTGACGGAATTTTTTGTTTAATGATAATAATGTTTAATATTTATGTGAAGGAGTTAGTTTAATGCTTCAATCTATTGGTTTTTTCTTTAATATCTTACAATTCTTCTAATCAAAAGCTATCTAGGTAAACATTGTTTTACATGCAGGGTGAGTTTTAACTTCTTTGATATGTTGGTAATACGTTTTAAAGATATTGTAATTAAATTAAACATGATGGAGTAAAAAACTCTTTTTTTAAACCGTATAATTTCCTATATTAAGGGCCGAAAGCAAAAATACTTTGAAAACAAAAAATTCTTTGAACCACATACTTGATCCCCATTTACTATATCCACGAATGATTTAAAATGGACAGAAAATCTTTTTTTATTTTTTATTTTACCAATTTGTTACCCAATTGGCAATTACCCATGTACGAATGTGCAAATCCGAATATAAACCATATTTTTAGAAAATATCAATTTAATTTTAACTTGAAATTGTTGAATTTCTTAATTTTAATTACCTGTAGTATGGCGATGAATGTGATGACCGGAAATGAAGAGCTTATAGCAGCAGCTGTCCTCCAATCCGTGAAGGATTTTAACAGGCACATAATAAGGAGACCGACCGAGATGTAAACGCTCGTAAAAGAGGCTAGCATTCCTCTGAGATGTGTCTGTGATATTTCGCCCACATAGCTGAAAGAGGGCACCTCCATAAAACCTATGCTGAATCCCATAAGGGCTGAAGCGACGAATAGCATCGGGACTGATTGGGCGTGGTAGACGAGCATCCACCCGAACAGCTGGGGCACGTTGGCCATCAACATGCACTTCTTTCTGCCGAGGGTGTTCTGGATGAAACCGGAAAGAATGCTCCCGGTCGGTTGTACAATTAAAAGAACACCAGCTGAAATAAATAATTATTTAAATGAATTCAATAAAAACGCCACGTCAGCCTAACATAATGGACTCTAGAATATTCCTTTATTTATAGGCAACTAAGGGACATTTGATAAACGATTTTGGACATGAAACATTATGAATAAACTTACCCAGCCAAGATGCTTCATAATCTGTTAAAGATAGTCCAGTTGGTGCGTTTTTCAATGCCCCTATTATAACAGTTGATGAAAAAACCATCATACCGAGAGATAACAACAGCATACTTTGAGCCATTATTGCTAGTACCTAAAGAGTGTTACAGAAATATGGATGGATTAATAAATACAAGTGTAGAAGGAAAATATAGACTTTCTTTTGGCACATTCTATAAAAACATTGAGCAAAAGTTATTAATATAATTATTTGGAGGTCGTGAGATATGAGCGAACAATAACATCATTAATAAAATTCAGTATCGATAACACACATCTATCATTATCACATTGCACAAAACAAATAATACAACACATAAAACAATCATCACATTCCACACATCAGACATTTCTACATAGTTATTCAGAAATCGTGAGATGCGGTCAGGTGTGATGTAGGTTTCAGAAAAACATTTTCTTTATCGTGCCAACGTTTCGATCTTTATTGAGATCATCTTCAGGGCCTGCGATTTACAAACATTGTTTAAATTTAATAAATAGATTATTATGGGTCCTTTAAGGAATGAGTATATTTCGTCTTTTAAGGTTTGATTAACCCCCTTGAGGCCGGTGATATGCCTCAAAATCAAAGGAATTTTGATTTGAAATAAAATATGAACACAATTGCAGAGGGACACCTATATTTTGTTTCTTTTAAAACAAAAATGTATTTCCTTATGAATCAAGATATGTTATATAAAAAATATAAAACAAAACATGAACCTTTACTTACAAACTAACAATATAAGAATAATTAGATACTTTGGGAATAATATGGGCCTGAGGGGCAAAATTAAAATAATCAACCTTGATAACCAAAATGGAAAATACCGAACAAACAACCATAAATGAAAATGGGCCACACAACAGAAATAATTTATATTAATAAAAATTAAAGTGGATACAAATCTGATTTGACTGGCTTTCTGCTGGATTTTTTTTCTTATTGTTTTTCTTCCAATGCCTAGGCTAGACTGAACTATCCGTTCTCGCTTTCCTGCCTCTAGCATGGAGGGGAGAGCCNTGTTAAAGATAGTCCAGTTGGTGCGTTTTTCAATGCCCCTATTATAACAGTTGATGAAAAAACCATCATACCGAGAGATAACAACAGCATACTTTGAGCCATTGTTGCCAGTACCTAAAAAAGTTCAAACGTTAGAATTGGAAGAAATTATTTTGTTTAATAGTATTGCTGTTGCTTAATATTGAAAACAAGTATTTAAAAGTTGATATAATGGATATATTCAGCATATATGAGCAGATTTACTAAATACAAATATAAACATGGAATAGCCTTTGGATCTGGGAAGATATTCACGCTAGAAGATATATATATAGCCAGTTTTGGTTTAATTTCGAAGACTGATCACTAATTATAATGGAAAATATTTCAACAACAAATCAGAGGAAGTTTTGAAAATTAATTTAGAAAAATTACGTATTTAGTAAACTACATAAAAACTGTAAAAAAAATATAGGCAGAACTAACTAGGCGTACCCTTAACACGTGCTAGAACTTTAATAAAAACTTAAATTATATTGAAATACTTAATAAAAAAATTAGTTTATTTTCATTACATCATTTTCAAATTACACTATCTAAGTATAAACGGTTTTCCTTAAGTATTCCTTCTAATGTATAAAATTACCGAATGTATAAAAAACCGAAAGAAAGAAAAGAAAAGAAACACAAGCCAATATTAAACGGAATATTTTAAACTATTTGTTCGGATTTTTTTTTTAATTTTACTTAAACTCTGTCTAATTAAAGGGAGAACAGAAAAGCGGTTTATTGTTAAATCCCCTCGTTCACTTTCCGAAGGGTTTGCTCATAACATTTCTGCTGCAAAGTAACGGTCTGAAATGTAGCCCTTCGTTAAGTCACGTCAAAAATATTCCTTTTTATATCCTTTTCTGACTTAAACGAAGAGCTTTACTTTGATTTTACTAAACGAATATTTCTGCGGCAAATAATGATACTTTTAAGTTTAACAAAGTAGAATAACTATTCAATATTTATAAAATAATGTACCTAGTAGTACATACCATCCATATTTAGGAGTTACTTTTAATTTACTGAAATGTTATTAATAGAACATGTTATTTTCGAATAGTTTCTGTTACTAAAGTTCTTGTGTATTCCAATAAATGATTAAATCTTGCCTTGAATTCATCTAAAATGACTTACAGCTAAAGAATAAACGATCATATTTTATCTAACCCTCTAACAAATTACCAATCAAGATATGACCGATCTTTTTTTCTAAAATATTGATTTAAGATTCGTACTATTCTAAAGAAACGAGAAAAAAGTAGATTTGAAAAAACCTTAATATAATAATTTCATATAAATCGTTAGCGGTGTACAGAATCTCATCTACATTCTTAGCTAGGCTCATAAATTCATTCTGGTTAATTCCATAGTTTTTAACATTGTACGTTGATATTTATTTGTGGTTATTAGTGTTATTTATTTATTTTGAGGTTGAGGTGGGAATTTTGTGTCTGAGCGGATCGAAGTCACGATAGCTCAAGTAGTAGAGCAGCGGCGTATTTAGCCGAAGGTCGGGGGTTTGAATCCCGCTCGTGAAGCTTTTTTATATCGACCAATACCTTTCATAAATATTAATCAACAGAAAAATGTTAATTGGTCAATCGGACCATGAATTGTAATGGAGTTGATATTTATATTTTTTATTATGAAACGGTTGAAATCTAGACGGAGGAACTGAAGGTTATTTTTTTTTCCAATTCCGCTTATATTTTATCTCCGCTTTTTTTGACAATGAAATAACCTATTATTTTTATTTTATTGGATTACTTCGTCAGCAAACCAAATCGGCCATTTCTCTTTAGCACCCCACTAACAAAGAGACATTCATTCCAACAAATATTTATTGAATGAATAATTAAATTTAAAATTTGTTAGGAGGAATGCAAACTGGATGGAGGACTTAGCCAATTTATTGCTGCTGACGATGAGCTTTGTCCCCCTTAGCCATAGCTCGGATTGTCAAAAAATATTCATCTCCATTGATATCTAGAGTATTTTAATACCCATCATCTATAATTTCATGTACAAATATCACCACTTAGTCTCATTTCATTCTTTATTCTGGTGAAATTGAATAAAGTGAAATTATAATTATCATATTTACCTGCGTCTTATTGCTACAAATAGAGAAAAGTTGCCAGGCAAAGATGATGTCACCGAAAATTGAAATTGTTACACATTGGCGGTTAACCAAGTTTGGATAGATTTATCTTCTGTATTTATCTTCTTTTTTAAATGGCCTTGTTCTACTGACATTGTTCAACGATTTTTTAGGAAGGACAGGTACACATAAAGGCACTCCAGGAGGCCGAGCCCAGCCGCAACCAACAAACCCCATAAAGTGGAAGGCTTACCTTCTATGTATTTTCTCTCTCTCAGGAGGTTCATCCGGAGATGTGCATAAATTCACTACATCGATACGTGGAAAATTTCACATCTCCCAGACCTGCGAAGATTAATATGGTCAGGAACCCATCCCTCTCGTAATGCCCGCCCAACCATGATGCCTTAAATCCGTATATTACCAGCCCGAAGATGCGTGAGTATCTCCTCAAAAACCTCTAAACTCTCAAAGCCTAAGAGAGACTTGTAATTTCTGGCTTTTCCAAGCCCTTAATATCGTAAATTTTTACACATTTGGGGGAAGTCATAATGAAGTGCTCGAGATCTTCTGATATTCCACATGTTTCGCAAAGATCATCCCGTACATGGATGATATACTCCACATATCCCATGGATCCCTGCCTATTCATGTTTGTAATTGTAAATCACGGCTATTTCCTCAGGTTTGGGTTTATAGAGAAATAAAATTTACCATTTGGAACGGAGTCACATTAAGTCTGCCATTTTATAATATTGGGCATTTTCATTTGGCAATTAAAATCTGAGACTGGGTTTGGAAGCTCCAGACCATCCTGTTTGGCTCGTTTATCATCGTATCCACTACATTCCTTGGACCACATATCCAACAAAAATACGTAACGATACACTTATCCGTTTGCAAGTTATATGCTTTTTCAACCACCCGAGCTATGTACTTTGGCTTTGATTGAAGGTAAAAATTTTTAATAGATTTTAAAACTAACTTAATTAAACTAATTGCATCCAATATGGAAGCTAGCGATTCCATACCTATAATATCTTCCATAGCAAATTCTAGAACTTTGAATTTTGAACTATTCCAAATAGTTCTGCTATAAAAATCCTAAAGTCGTGTGGCAATTTGTACATTTCTTGTATACTTAATTGGGGATTATGCCAGGCACATCGGATGCCTTCTTTAGTTTTTGAGCCATCCACGTTTACTACTGAGGGTGGATGCTCAGCGTAATAAGTTAAAAATGATATTTCCCTACTGGCACAAAATGTCTCGTAGTCCATGGTAAAAGTTAGGTGAATATTGCTGTTAGACACAGACGTAATATTTCTCACAGTTTCCAAAGGGGCAATTATTTGTGGAAGATTCATCTCTTTTTCTTAAAACATTTTTGTCAAAACCTTAATAATTTAGAAGCTTATTTTTTATTTACACCCGGTTGGGATGAGAAAAACTTCAGTATCTAATTTATTGTTAATCTTTCAATTCTAATTATCATAGGATGCTCACAATATTTAACGTCTGTAACATTGACAAGTGTATCCGAAAGAAAACCTAGGCATCCTTTTAAGCACTTCTTTTTAAAAAAATTTAACCTGTTCGAATGGACTCCGCTTGCCATACTATAAAATCTTCCTGTGTTAAAAAATGTTTAGGTGAGCTAAATCGATCGAACTACTCGATCCATCCATTTTTAAATAAAATATATAAGAGTAATCATTTACCAAAAATTTACTTTTGACAAACTTTACTGCAATTATTGTACGAGGTTGTTCAGTTATCGACCAACTTTGACTACAATAGTTGCAATCTGGTTTGGGATGTTATTTTGTATGTGGTCCTTCAATGAATCATACTCTGTATTATACAGTTGCCAAGCTTTCGGCTCTATATTCGGCCTTCCTCGGGGCACTACAACAACATAGTAAAATAGAAAAAAAAATTAAATAAAAATTCAGTTAATTTACAAGCATAGAGATAACAATAACATTCAACTTACATGTACGACGTCCTAAATAAAAATAATAATGTAATAACCATTTCAAAGTCAACGATTTTTTAAATACACCTCTCTACACGTTTTTAACAGAAATTGTCAGGTTATAATCAGTATGGTTTATATTTTAAGTGACTGCCAACTTAACGAACCACTTAGACCAAAAATTCTCTACAATTAAATTATTATTATATAATTTGTATGTACATTTATATAATCAATAATATACATAAATAATTTTTATGTACACTATTTACATAAAATATTAACCATGTAGAGAGAGAAGTTAAGTTTTTTAACACATTGCTATAAATTGTATTTAGTTTATTGCAATCAGTCTTTAGATTACAGGAATTACAATCTTTTTGAACAAACATGGATTCTTTTAACAATCTACAGCCAAATACTCTTTCATTATCCATGATTTTTATTTCATCTATATTAAAATTAAAATTTTGCTTTTTGTCAATCGCATGTTTAGATAACCCTATACCTGTTCTACTGTGGTTGTTAAAGTCATATTTGTGGGTTCTAACCCTTTCTAATAGGTACTGTTTTGTTTGGCCGTAGTATACAGTTGGACAGTCATTACATTTGATGCTATAAACAATATTTGACATTTTTTCTTTCTGTTCTTTATCTTTTAACTTTGTAAAAACCGTTCTACCTATTTTGTTTTCAAATTTATAAAATATTTTTACATCATTGATTTTATTTTCCAATAAAACTTTTAATTTGTTTGACATGTCTTTTACAAAGGTTAAAGGACTAAATTTTTTTATTGTTAATGGATGGCTTGGCAACTGTTTAATACAGTGTATGAGTCATTGAAGGACCACGTACCCAGTAACATCCCAAACCAGATTGCAACTATTGTAGATAGATTTTACCAAATAGTTAAAAAACGGATCATAACTTATTCATATTATTTCGTAAATATTCAAATGCCATACTCATTTTTACCTTTTGTAGGACTTTTCTTAGTGAAATCACTTTTGCAAGATTGAAAAACGTGATGTCAAACCCAAGTGGAGCAGCAATACAAGAACATCTTGCATGTCATTTCTAATTAAAACCTTTATGAGTTGGAAAGAAAAATCAGATCCATTCTTATCATAGTATACATAATTAAAAAAATTACAACGAAAATTAATCTTCATTAAATGATGCGTTTTTTTTTTATTTTGAAAATTAACTGATATATTGTTCGAAATGCTTTCTTTCGTATTGCATACACAAGCGGGAATGTACAGCAACTGACCTGACTGCATAGAGGACTTCTTCCCTTCTTTCCCGCACGTCATTGCAGGTGATTTCAATTTTCTCTATGAGCTGTTTTCTGTTTGGATAGGTACACTTTTCAGACTTCCCCAGACGTAAAAATCTAGTGGGTTCAAATCAGTGCTCCTTGCTGGGCATCTCACGAGAAGAATATATCTAATTTTTGTTACCAACTAATAAATGTTTTCATTAGAAATAAGACATGTACGACGTTCTTGATTTGTTGCTCTCCTTGGGTTCGATATCACGTTTTTCAACCTTGCCAAGGAAATTTCACTAAGAAAATTTCTCAAAAATGTAAAAGTCAGTATGTCCTTAGAATACTTATAAAATAAGGCAACCTTGGTGAAATCGAAAATTTTGATTGAAAATTCATAGAACGAGCCACAACCGACTATTTCCAAAAATCATGGGTTTTGCCATTTCTTATTCTTTGAGCGACTACTGTGTACTTGGAAGCGCAAATTTTACAACAGAAATGTTGTTATATTTTGAAAAATTTACTGCAGTTTGCAAAATAAAAGCCAGATTTGTATTTGATTGACGGATAAGTTGAGTAATTACGATGTACACCATGACAGTATTGACATTTAACCCTCAACACCCTGTATTCATATATGTTTTAACAGATTCAACTTATTGAAGTTTTGAAGCGTCAGCAGTGATGGGCTCAAACATATGATTGTTAATCACTGTCGGTTATCTTTTACGGTCGTGTCAATAAGTCGCGGATTAAACAGTTGTTTGTACAAATTTTATCTCCCTGAAAAACAAATAGTAAAGCCCGTTCAAATACCGAGATTGCTTGTATATACTGCTCCAATCCATATTGTTCTCGGACGGCTTTACGTGGCCGTGTTATACAATCCGATACTTTATGTATCCAGTTATCAAAAATCAATGACGAAACGATTACAAAACTATGCCGTAGAGTAATACTTGACACGGTACTTGTGTAAGATTTAAAGAATAAAAGCGTTAGGCTAGGTCGGTAAATTAATATAAACAATCAATTCCGTTAATACTGCGTGCAACCGGTCCAAACATAAAATATTACCTGATTTTTTAATACTTACTTTTATTTATATTAAATACTCTTCTTGTCCACTCCTACCTAATTTTCAATAATTACCAAGCCAAAATATTACTTGCCATCTTTTAATATTTTTCTTCTCTCGTAATTAAATGATATTAAAACCACGGTAAATTGACATGGAGATCATATAAAAATACTAAGGAAAATATGGAAATACACGTGAATCATTAAACTAGAGAGAGAGAGAGAGAGAGAGAGAGAGAGAGAGAGAGAGAGAGAGAGAGAGAGAGAGAGATTGTGTGTATTTAACGTTTTAAAAAGCTAAAAAGCCCCGGTGGCAGAACCGGTTTAGGGATTGACACGGCTCATCACTGTAAGGTAAAGGCCCAGGGATGGAATCCAGTGGCCATACATTGAACCTGACATACTTACAAATTGGGCTTTTATTCAAAAACACTGGCACCACTAAGGTTCATATAACCTAGTAGGTGGTTGGGCAACTTGGAAAAAAATTTAGAAGTTCCCGTCACAAAACATAATAGGTTATAATAATAAAAAATTATAAAACATTTTTGACATGTAAAAATTTATTTCAATTACAATTTATACAAATTTTTGAAAAGGCCGACCGGAATTATTGTTAATGGAACAAGTAAAAAAGGTAAATTTCGCTATTTTTTCTTGTGACAGTTTGCAAGTTTTCGACGGATTTTGAACTATTAGGGGCTAGTTCGGTTTACTGGTCCCTCTAAATACTCTGGCTTAATTTATCTTTGTGGTAAATACATGATTTTTGTATTTTTATAACAAAAATATTAAGTTGGGACGAAAGAGAAAATTAGATTTACGATTAACATTTTTCACATTGGAAATGAAAGTTCGACTTATAAACGTAGTTTACGGATAACATTGTATTAAAATGCCGTTTGTAGTTTGTAGGAAATATGAGGATATGACTAAAATTAAATGAGGAAAATTTTCCTTCGAACAAGCGTAATTGGTGAGAGATAGACAACAGGAATAAACTATTACGAACGTTGTTGCACAATTGTAGTGAAAATGTGTGTGTTGCTTTTGCTGAGCAATCCATCATAAGAAGGCGAATTTTGAATCGGAAGAATTCCGACGTTACGAACGCAAAAAATACTCTTCATGTCAACTCTGAAATATCATAATTAAACTCAGATAGCACGACTAAGCTATTCTATTATGATGTTCTAAGTAATTACTAGCAATTTAATCGCCGAAACCTTTCGAGAATAGATAATAATAATAGATAATTAATATAGTAGATAATTCAGTTTACTTGCGGTAGGGAAGTTCTGAATGATCGTATCTCCGGCGTATCTCCTATTTCGAGGGTCAATTTTACCTTGTCCGGGACTGCTTTGGCTTCACCCTTACTCATCTCGATTTTTCCGCTGAAAGAAGAAAAACGTCCATTAGCGTTTACAAAAAATGTAAAACCTATGTTAGTATGCTAAGGTTTTTTCTACATAAGCACAAATAGTTTTTTTAAATCGCAAACATTTCTAAGCCATTTTATCATCCCTGGACAACCAGGTATTCTCGCTAAATATCGGGAGTAGGCGAGTTTTGCGCAAACGCGCCTTGCTGAAATAGTAAAGGAGAATATGTTATGGTTGTAATATTATTTTTTACACTGTGTTTTTCATAATGCATTTCTTTTTCTCTGATATAAATTATGTATGTTTAATGGGCCTACATTGTATTTTGTTAACTCAGTGACGTGTATTATGTATTGTCTATTTGATACATTTTACTGTGGGATTATTTAAAAATCACATCAACTTTTATTTTTAAGAAGACTATTTTAATGTCCAAAAGGGATCATTTTAAGAATTTGGCGCGATAAACCGACTGATTGATTTTTTTTAAAAACATAATTCCCAATGTTTTTACAAATTTTAAAATACTTTCTATTTTATTTTAAACGATTCCAGAAACTACAAATTTATCGATAAGTTCTGAAGATATTGAATTTTTTTTCAAAATTCGATCATTTCAATTTTTCTTATTACTGTTTAAAAAAGAAAAAAATTGAAAATTAAATTTGTGTCGATTGTTTTAAGCCTAACCTTAAACAACAAGAATCAATTACAGGATAATGTGAAAGTATTTACTTCTGAAAGAAAACTTTAATATACTCAGAACGCATTGATGATTTTCTGTGATTCCTGTATTATTCTTTTATATTGGTTATGTGTTTAAAATGTGTTAATAAAATTCATACTCAAAAATTCATCAATTCCTTTGCAGCACTAACATTTGTTCTTAAAATATCAGACAAAAAAGAATGATCAACAATATATATATACCCAAGTTTTCAAACACTGACTTTTCCGAACTAGTTAATTTCCGTTTCTTTTTATGTGCACTTACTTGAGAGATGAGTTGGGCGCCATCCTCTTTATGTTAAACAAGCAAGTGAGCTTTGGATCATCTGTGATATCTTATATAAGCTTTCTTCTCATTGTTATATAATAACACTTCTCTCTGACGGCTCCCCTTGGCGCATGCAGCAAACATTTGAGTTGGATTTTACTAGCGTCTTAACGGCTGGAATGATCTGGTTGCACGAAGTCTACGGATGGGTGTCTCAAGGCTGTGATAAATCGTATCTGAAGATTATGAAGATGAAGATTTGTAATAAAGCGTAATGTCGGCGATTTGCTTTTCTAAATAATCTAGTTTTTTTGCACCCTTCGCTTATTAGTTGAAATGAAATCCGGTTTATTACAGCAATTTCTAATATACACTGACAGGCAAAAAAGTGGCCATCCTCGTTTTTTAAGTAACACATGCGATCGTTATAACTTTTATTTTTGGTTGTTTATTGAATATTTTTAAGAAAAATATAAGATAGCAATATAAAATATTAAACATTGTTAAATAATTTTATGAAAATGGTTGCTATGGAAAAAAGATAGATAAAAAAGTCAGCGTCACGAGCGGGATTCGAACCCACGACCTTTGGCTTGATACGCCGCTACTCGCGCCAAATTCGAAGGTGGGGTTGAGATGGGAAGTTGGTCCCGAGTGGATCGAAGTCACGATAGCTCACGGGGTAGAGTAGCGGCGTATCAAGCCGAAGGTCGTGGGTTCGAATCCCGCTCGTGACGCTGACTTTTTTATCTCCACTTAAAACCTTAATTAATTGAATTGTATTAATTGGCCAAGCGGACCACCAAAAATAGTGAATTTAATGATTTAAAATGAAGTATACTTCACTAAAGCTCTCCGTGACCATTTCATTTGTCGCCGAGAATCAAATCGATTACACGACATTTGAAAAATGGCAAAAAGGAGGGAAAATTCAAAGGTGGGGTTGAGATGGGAAGTTGGTTCCCGAGTGGATCGAAGTCACGATAGCTCACGGGGTAGAGTAGCGGCGTATCAAGCAGAAGGTCGTGGGTTCGAATCCCGCTCGTGAAACTGACATTCTTATCTCAACTTAAAATCTTAATTAATTGAATTGTATTAATTGGTCAAGCGTACCTCGAAAAATAGTGAATCTGTACTGAGTATTTCCTTCTCTTGCGTTGATCACAGTTTGCATTCGAAGTGACATCGATTTTATGAGGTTTGGAATGTAGTGCTGTGGAATATTTTTGTGCTCCTCTGACAGCGTCATTCTGACTTCCTGCAAATTCTCTATCACCTCTGGGCAACTTTTACCCACTTTGACAACTCGTCCCAAAGGTGTTCGATATGGTTTGATTCGGGACTACATACTGGCCACTATAATGCATTTCAAGTAATCACCAACGATCCTAGCTGTCTGGGTGTTTTATATTGTCTTGCATGAAAATAAAACCGTCGTTAATCAGTGGCATATAAGGAACTACTTCTTCTGATAACCCATCTTCAATGTATTACGCAGCTGTTAGCGAACCCTCGGTGAAGATCAAGTATGTATGACATTCCATAGAAATGCCTCCCAAAAGCACAACACCAACACCTCGTTAGCTTCTCCGGAGTGAAAAAATGAAGTGTTCTTCCCCAAACCATATCTCTCTAAACGTTGATTCAACCCAAACAAATATTTTAGTCCAACCTTGCTCAGATCAAGTGATGTGATTTCTTGCGAAATTTAACCGAGCTTTCTGTGCTTTGTGAGAAGTTCTAGACCAGTGATAGGCCTTTTCCCACATAATCCACTTCTGAATCTCTTTGCCTTACAATGCGTAAACTAACATTAACATTTCTAACTTTCTGAAGTCCTTGCTTGATCTCATCAGCGGAAGAATGTCGATTAGGGAGGACGTTTAATAAAATAAAACGATCATCTCTCTGAGATGTGCTACAATGTCGATCTGATCCATGACTTGTTTAGATTAACTTCCAGTTTGTGGGTAATGACGGAAGACCCTTCGAACTGTTGTTTTCGTAGTGATAAGCACCTTGGCCACAAACGCTTGAGTTATTTCATCTTCTAAAAATGCTATGATTCTAGCCAAATCTGTATCACTTAAAACGTTTTTCTAAAAATAGTACAAATTAAAAGCATCAACCGTTACGTTAGAAAGAAGCTTTACAGAAAGACCAACAAATAAGAGATTGACTAATTAAAGATTGATTTAGAAAATCCAATTGTAAACGCAAGTGGAACATTTTATGTTTGCTTTATTTACCTCGAATCCTTCTTCTAGTCCTTTAAAACGTACCCAATATTGTTGTAAGATAATCAATAGTACATTGTCTGATAGCTAACGAGATAAGTAAAATTAATTGAAATAAAAAGTATTAAGGGTGGCCACTTTCTTTTCAGATTATATAGGTTCATGTTTTTAAAATGATGACTACCGTAAAATAAAATAAAATAAATCTACATATTCATTATACATATTCATTTCTATCTCTATATCAGTGTATATTATACAGATTTGTTAATTCAAATTACGAAACGGGACCGAATCATTTAACAAGTCAAGTACCAATTTGTGAGAAAACGTTTCAAACAAACTTTGGGCGAAACTGTAATGAACAGCTAGCAATAAATAAGCTTTATAGCGTTCGGTTTTTACTCACTTGTAAATTATCCAAGGTTTCAAGAAATTAAAAAAAGTGAAAAATATCTTTTAAATTTATAATTTTGGGCTTGTTCTTTAATGAAATATTGACTCACCATGGCATCAAGGAAAAGAATCAATAATAAAAATGCTTAAATTTCCGTGGTTTGACAAGTTTCTTAGACAAATATCCTTCTACCATGCGCAAGTTTCTTTAAATCGGCAATTAAACTTGCCAATTTAGGAGATCATAATGATTATCTCACGACTAGTTTATCTTTGGTTATTTAATTAAAGGCCCACGGAATAACCGAGAGCAATGAAGCATAAGTAATTGATCTTCGTGTCGTACAAAACCATTACAAGGAATTGAAATTACTAACGATACATTAAATTCAGTGGTAAAGCATTACTGTATTTAAATAATATTTTGTTGAAGAACATATCTAATATACAAAAAATCAATAAAAATGTTTTTAATTAACTTGTGGATTATTGTAACTAGCCTGAGTTTACGTTATTTTAAAAAAGCACTCAATATGAAAAACCTATTTCTATCAAATCATATTTAATAGCAGTGCCAAACAAAACAATTAAAATGTGTTTAAGAACAAAACCACAGACCAAGCAAGCGTATGTGTTTATGACAGGGAAAGTGTGGGAAAAGAGAAATCAATCCGAGAAATAGACTTAAAGAATATAAAGAAAAAGAAAGATATACATAGAGTCAGACAAACAGAAAGATACTGGAAAAAGAGAGATAGAGATTGAGAGAGATAGTGGGAGAGAGAGA